>NC_057798.1:491180040-491380867 GCF_018294505.1 Triticum aestivum
GGGCTTGGTGCGGCCGGCGGCGATGTGGGGCGCGGCCCGCCACATGGCGCGGCCTGATTCGTCCGGTGGCGCGGGCGGACGTGTCCGGCCGTCCGGATTTCGTCCGGCGGCGCGAGGGGAGCGGGGAGACTAGGGTTTCGTCCGGAAATTCGGGGGAGTGCACATATTTATAGGTAGAGGGAGCTAGGAGTGTCCAAATGAGGTGCGGTTTTCGCCCACACGATCGTGATCCGACGACGGAGAGCATGGAAGTGACTTAGATGGGTTATTGGGATGTTTTGGAGGGGTGTTGGGCTGCAACTTAAAAGAGGCCTTTGCGAGAGTGCGGTTAACCGTTGGAGTACCAAACGAGCTCCAAATGACCCGAAACTTGACAGGTGGTCTACTGGTGCTATACCAGGGCCACTTGGCAAGGCTCGGTCCATTCCGAGAATGTTCAACACCCGCACACGAAAGAAAACAAGAGGGGTGCGCCAGTGCATGTGGGAGTGTTGGAATGCGAAACGGACAACGGGGAAAATGCTCGGATGCATGAGACGAACACGTATGCAAATGAGATGCACATGGTGACATGATATGATATGCATGACATAAATAAAATGCAAAAGAAAAGACAAAACCCAATCACGGAGGGAAAATCATATCACATAGCCGAAAATGGCAAGAGTTGGAGTTATAAAGATGGAAAGTTACATCCGGGGTGTTACAGCGTCCTCCATATAAAACCACTCCGAAGGCCAGTCTTCGGACGCCTTCTTCGGGGTCCCGGACAGGTATCCGGTCCCGCCGATGCGCCATATTTCGGCTCCGCCCACTTGATATATCGACCCCTCGTGAGAGCGGGGTACGAGGCAAAACAACCTCTTCCACAACGCAAAATGGGGCTCAATGCCCAAGAACAGCTCACACAGAGCTACGAAGCGCGTGATGTGCAAAATGGAGGCAGGTGTAAGGTGATGAAGCTGGAGTCCGTAGAACTCCAGGAGCCCCCGGAGAAACGGATGTATAGGAAATCAGAGTCCCCTTATTAAGTAGGAGACGAAGCACACCCGCTCTCCTTTGGAGGGATTGGGGGCGCTCTCCGCTTGCTTCCCACCTTTGTAGGTGGCCAGTCCACCATGAAGGCCGGGGGAAGATATCCCTCTGCTTGGAGCATCACTAACTCGTTGTGCGGGACTGAGCATCTCCTCCAATCTCCTGGCTTAGGGCTGGGAGCACGAGAAGAGGAGCCGCGTCGACTGTCCATGTTGGAATGGGTTTGGTGTCAGATGCGCCTCGATGAGTACTTGCGGAAGGAGGATGATGTGACTTGTATCTGGATCCTCGCCTCTCTTATAGGCAGCTTATTTGCGCATCTAGGGGGTAAAACATAAAAATACCCTGGCTTTTCGCATTCGTGCGATGCGTGGAAGAAGACCATTATTGGACGCGGAAGCCAAGGAGCGCAGCATTTATGAAGCAACCGGACACTATCCGGCAAAACACATGGAGCATGAAGAAGAACCCGCCTTGCAAACACCAAAGACAACATACGCGCCGGATTCGTCGTTATTGAAGCCTGGTTCGGGGGCTACTGAGGGAGTCCCGGACTAGGGGTGTCACATCCCTAGCTTCTGGTGCTGCCTCATGTGTGCATCATGTCTATATTTTCGAAACTTGAACTGAGGAATTTTGGAAGCCTCAAAAACTTAAATAAAAGAGGGGCAAAAACCCTAGAAATCTCATTCATTGCTCCAAAATGCTTTTCTTAAATGTTTGATAATTTTTGGTAAGGGTTCTGGTCCCAACCAAAATATTGAACATTTTTAAGGAATTATTTTTGGGACTTTGGATTTAATTCATTAGCTATTTGAATTTGAATTATATTCATATAATTAGAATATAATTTCAAATACCCCTGAAATATTTTATAAGCTTTTGGAAGAGTCCATCTAGCAATATAAAATATTCAGAGGAGCTTTGGCATTGTTTAAATTATTATTTTTAATTCAAAACAGTGGCAAAAAAGATTAAATAAAAGAAAAACAGAACAGAATTAAATAAAAAGAGCAGAAGCCTACCTAACTCACCTGCAGCCCACCTGGCGCCCAACAGGACCGGCCCAGCCGGCCCAGCCCACCTCCTCCCCCTTGTCCTCTTCCTCCTCTGCCAGGAGGACGAACAGAGGCGAGGCGTGGCGCGCGCCCGAGAACCCCGGCCACCTCCTGCTTCGCGCTAGAGGCCGCCCTTCGTCCTAATCCACGCCACGGAGCGCCACGCACCTCCCTGCCTCTCTTCCTCACTCTCCCGCGTCCCCATCCTCTCCCCGGAACACTCTCCCCCTCCTCTGTTCTCCTCACCCGAACGGAGCCGCCGCCACCGACGAGAGCCACCGTGGCTACCGGCCACCCCACGCCTCACCGACGCCCCAGGAAGCTCCGCCCCGACCTCCTCTTCCTCCCCACCGATCCACGGCCCTCCGGAAGCCCTGCAGCGTCGCCCTCAAGCTCGCCCCCAACCTTCGGCCGCCGGCGAACTTCCGAGGATTCGCGAGCTCCAGCCCCTCCCAGGCCTCGCCATTGCCTCCACCAGATCCGCTTTGAGCTACTCTTCCATTCCCCCTCCTTCCCGCGCTCGTTCCCGTACTCTAGCCGCCTTTTCACCGGAGCCGACAGCTTCTCGCCGCCGGCCATGGCGCAGCCGTGGCCATAGCCGCGCATGTCCACGACGGAGTGTTTCACCGTGCTCATAAAGCCCCCAGGAGCCCAACACACCAACCAGCTCCCCCTCCCGCGCACCGCAATGCCAAACCCGCGGGTGCCCGAGCTCCGGCCGCCGCGGAAGTGGACGCCGCCGTCGATCTGAGCCGTCTCCGGCGACCCCACTAGCACCAGAGGACGCGGACGAGGCTCGGGGTTCCAACGGTGCCATCCGCGCCTCGATCCGTGGCCTGTGCTGCGATTCCACGCATCGCCGCCGTCTCAGGCCTCGCCGGCGTCATGTCGCCGGTGGGTTTGACCCCACCGACCCGGGTTTGACCCCCCCTGGGTCGATGACAGGTGGGGCCAGCCCCCCTATTAATTAGTTTAGTTTATTTTAATTTATTTAGCCACTGTTTCACTGCCATGTGGGCCCGAGGCCCTGCTAATTTGGTTTAGGTACTAATTAAATTTTAGCTAACCCACTGACCCGCTGACTGTGGGCCCCAGCCCTTCTAATTACGTTAGTTAAGAATTAACTAAACCCTGTTTAGTTCCTGTGTCACTGACGTGTGGTCCCCACACGTCAGGTTTGACCGGACCAGCCCAGTTGACCCTGCTGACGTCACTGTGACGTGGGGCTGACGCAATAAGTATTTTCTGGATTTAAAAATAATCAGGAAATTCCAGAAAATAGCTAAAACTTCAATAAATCATAGAAAATTAACCGTAACTCCAAATTAAATAATTTATATATGAAAAATTATCAGAAAAATTCAAGGAATCCATCTGTACCATTTTCATGCATGTTAGAACAACTTATAGCTGCTGTTTAGCACAAATCAATTAAATGGCATTTGAATAATCACATATGGAGTTTGAATTTGAATCTTGTATTCAAACCAACTTCATTTAATCTGTTGCTAGTTGCATTAGCCCAAAACACATTCATTTTGCCATGTCATGATCATGCATCATATTGTGCATTGCATTGATTGTGTTCCCTTCTGTGTTGCCGGTATTTGTCCCCTCTCGATAGACGTGATACCGATGATGTGATCGTTGACACTGATGAAGACTCAATGTTATCTTCAGAAGTGCCAGGCAAGCAAAACCCCCTTGTTCATTCCGATAAAATCCCACTCTCTCGCTCCTGCTCTCTTTTACTGCATTAGGACAACATCGATTCATCTGATACTTGCTGCGGTAGCTGAACCCTTTATCCTTTGCATGACCTGTCATTGCCACAGTAAATAGATGAAACCCACTAGCATGAGTAGGAGTTGTTTGAGCCCTGATGTGCCTACTCATTCATGCTTGTTTGTCATGCCTGCTACTGCTTAGAGTTGAGTCAGGTCTGATTCATCGGGGATGAATCAGAGGCGTGTGAACATGTCCTACTGTGTGTGAGCTAAGTGTGTGAACACGATTTGGTAAAGGTAGCGGTGAGAGGCCATGTAGGAGTACATGGTGGGTTGTCTCATTGCAGCCGTCCTCAGGAACTGAGTTCTGTGTTTGTGATCCATGATTCAGCTACTACCACGCATTGGGCCCGAAACCAATGGACCCTCTCGGCTTCTTAATCACCCTTGTCCTCTGTCCAGGAGTTGCAAGTAGTTTCTGGTGTTTGTAGTATGCTGGAGGCCGTGCGCAGCGCTGACCATAGGGGTGGGCTGTGATGCGGTAGGCACGTGGCACGGTGTACCGGGCGCCCGTTTGGTGTCTCGGGAACCCTGTTCACATCGTTTGGGGCTGTGAGCGAAACTCCGGCCGGATCTCCTCATGGATGGAACCCGAATAGGCGATAAACCTGGACTAGAGACTCGAGTGTTTAGGCAGGCCGTGGCCGACACCCACGTTGGGCTTCCGCTTGAAGGTTGCCGAGTACATGTCGTGTAAACGGCGGTAAGTGGTGAGAGCGTGTGTGAAGAAGTACACCCCTGCAGGGTTAACATCATCTATTCGAATAGCCGTGTCCGCGGAAAAGGACTTCTGGGTTGCTTATATCAGTTCATAGACAAGTGAAAGTGGATACTCTAAAATACGCAAGATAAGCGTGAGTGCTATGGATGGCATTCTCGTAGGGAGACGGGAGTGGATCCATAGTGGTGTATTGATATGGTGAATATGTGGACTCGTGTGCGCCACCTCAAAGAGTCGCTTGCAGTCGTAGTTTAGGATAGCCACCGAGTCAAAGCTGGCTTGCTGCAGTCAAACCCATCCATCCCCTTGTTGATAATGATGCATATGTAGATAGATCTGATGTAAGTCTTGCTGGGTACATTTGTACTCACGTTTGCCTATTTTATGTTTTTGCAGAGATACTTCAGTCTCACTAGTAGTTCCGCGTGGACTTCGACGTTTAGCTTGTTACCTCAGCTACGATCTTGTGCCCTCGGCAGTATCTGGTAGATAATCAGGCTTCTCAGCCTTTTTCATTTATAGTTGTCTGTACTCAGACATGATAGCTTCCGCTTGTGCTTTGACTTGTATACTCTGAATGTTGGGTCATGAGACCTATGTTTGTAATATCTCGCTCCTCGGAGCCTATTGAATAAATTACTTGAGTCGTAGAGTCATGTTGTGATGCCATGTTGTATTTGCACATATCGAGCATATTGTGTGTATGTTATTGAAATGCTTGGTATGTGTGGGATCTGGCTATCTAGTTGTTTATCCTTAGTAGCCTCTCTTACCGGGAAATGTCTCCTAGTGTTTCCACTGAGCCATGGTAGCTTGCTACTGCTCCGGAACACTTAGGCTGGCCGGCATGTGTCCTTCTTCGTTCCTGTGTCTATCCCTTCGGGGAAATGTCACACGATGAATACCGGAGTCCTGTTAGCCCGCTACAGCCCGGTTCACCGGAGTCCTGCTAGCCCAGTGCTACAGCCTGGATTCACTCGCTGATGACCGACACGTTCGATGTTGGGTCATGGATGCCTGTCCCTGTAGGTCTGTGCCACTTTGGGTTTACGACTAGCCATGTCAGCCCGGGCTCCTTATCATATGGATGCTAGCGACACTGTCATATACGTGTGCCAAAAGGCGCAAACGGTCCCGGGCAAAGGTAAGGAGACACCCGTGGGAATACCGTGCGTGAGGCCGCAAAGTGATATGAAGTGTTACATGCTAGATCGATGTGGCATTGAGTCGGGGTCCTGACAGCATTGGTATCAGAGCTTGACTGCCTGTAGGATTACCAAGCCAAACTGGTCGAAGTTGAGTCTAGAAATTCTTTAGTTATATAAGGGAATTGATTGTGGGATGGAACGTAAGGCTCTTTTTTTACTCCTTGTACCTCATGGCCTTCTGATCTAAGTCATCTTATCTTTCCTACGAGGATTAAGAACTAGGCTATCTCTTCTTTCTATTAGGATCACGTGTTACTAATCAGTGGACTTATAAGATTGTTGGATTTAAGTCTCAGTTCAGTTCCTACTACTTCCGTATGTTAATTGATGATCTCGAAACCTTGATATTGTGCTTCTGAGTGGTTATGCCACCATTTTTGTGAATGTCTCAAATCTTTTCTGAGCATTTACAGCCGTTATGCTGTCCGAGTCATCCCAGGTTTCTAAATAGTCGGATGCATTTGCAAATCCCTTCCTCCTGTTTCCGATGTGCCTTTGGTCAGATTAATCACACAAATCAGTGAGTTGAGGTACTCCGTTACCTTGACACATATGTTGGAGATATTATTATGACCCTAGGTGTCTTAGGGGATCATCTAGTGGTCTAGCCATGATCTGTGTTCCCAGTGTGATGATTCTGGCCTTTATTCTCGAAAGCATCCCGTGATGTTATTAGTTAGTAGGCATTCTATTTCTGGGTCTTGAACCCGAGATTCACTCTATTTACCTCATGTTGATAGTGTTTGCTAAGTTCCTTAGGATATTAGTAACTTTGCGATAGTCCTCGAGGTTCGTGGTACATCCTTCTTCCAATTACCATGAACCATTCTTGGCAGGAGTTCTTCTGAACCAAAAGATGACAACAAGAGTGCTCTTGATGAGTTCTCCATTATATATTGTGACTCTGCCTGTTCTACCTTTCTGCGTGGGTTATCCGGAAGAAATATGTCGAACTCGTTCGACATGCTAATCCATGCATCCACAACTCAGAAAATTGTATGTTCCTTTGAGTTGTTCTCTTTAGTTGCATTCTGACCCTCGTCTATCAATTGATAGTCAAGAGTATGCGTGCGTTCGTTCATCGATGCCTATGACTCTTGTGGTCTGTCAAGCCATTCTATTCCGGAATGACTAGGAGAAACAAACTCCAGTACCTCATCCATATCTAGGATTGGGTCAAAGTAGTTGTATTCCGCAGATCAAATGCCACTCCAGCTTTTGGTTCTGTTCTACCTTGGAGTATTACCCCCTTTATGTCAGAATTGTCATGAGAACTGCACCAACTCTCATGAATTTTGACGTAGTGATACTTCTCACCATCATTAGTCATTCCTCGGCCCTCGTGTTGATGCAACCGGAATACCAACAAATGAATTGTGATGTGTGAAATCAATACTCCCAGCAACCTCGTTGCTTGGTAGTTAAATGGACAATAACCTCATTCTTAACGTGTTGGTTCTTGAATCATCATTCTAAGATTGATCGTGCTACCTTGTCCATCTTCCTGGTGCACATTTCGATTGATGAGTTAGGATTTTGTCAAGTCCTCGCTCATTTGATCATATCGTCTTGCCCTGAAAGGCGAGGTTGTTCTCGAGCTTAGTAACATACCGGTGGTTCGTGATTTTCTGAATGTCTTCTCAGAAGTATTACCAGGTTGTCACCTGACTGCTATGTTGAGCTCGTGATCAAGTCGGGTTCTTGTGAACCACCCTTTCTCCAAGAATCTGTGATGGATATCTCGGAGCTAGTGGGTTAAGCCAAACAACAACTTGGAGAGTTGGAAGATAAAAGCCTGTCTGACTTAGTTCATGTTAAGGGATATCTTTCTGTTTATGTGTGTGTGTTGAAGAAAGATGGTATCTTCATTAATTGGTCCTTGTGATCAGTTGCTGGACCTATTGTCTTACCCCATCTTTGATTTGAGTATGGGCTATCATCCAATCAGACCAGAACCAACGATATTCGTAATGTTGTCTTACTCGTGGTTGATCCTTCGAGCATACACCATTATATCTTTTGGGTCTGACCAATGCTATCACTTGTTCACTTAACTATGGAATTCCTTTTGAAAGGAAACCCAGATGATTTGTTGTTGAGCCCATTGACAACATCCTTGCCTTTTCCATAATTTTTGCTGAGCATTAAGCTAGTGTTGGAAACTTTTGAAAGCAGTTGTTCATGCTAGCTCATGAAGCATATGTTCGGATGTAAGGAGAGACTTCCTCTAGTTCATGTGCATTGGATGCAAGTTGCCGCCGTGGACTCGAGAAAGTCAATGTTGTTTCCTTTGGAATCATCCCAAATCAGTCATGCATACGTGCGAAGTATTCTGTGGTTCGGAGACTTGCAACCTCCATTCCATATGTATATCCTAGCACACCAAGCCACTGATTGATTTGTTCACGGAAAAGGAGTTGATGTGCTAATCCTAGGTCATGCACAAGACTTCAATATCCTCGATTATGATTCCCCACCTGAACTCGGTAGTGTTTTATTGTAAGACTACCATGTGATAATGTTTGTCTAGGGCAGCGTGTTCACATGTTTTTAGCAGAACCAGCTCATGTTTTGGAGCTTGCTATCGCAGTTCGTCCCTTGAGAATCTCGCAACGTCATCTCGTCGATTTGTGTTGCAAACTTTCATTTTTCTTCCTAGACTCGATGAGTCTGGAATATCCTGACACCAACCAGATCTGAATCTCAGGCAGATATGATGGTTGGAACATTTCCCAAGAACTATAATATCGGTCCCTCGGAAACCGGTAATGTGGATGTCGTGGTCAACACACCCAGCCGGAAGACCTGTTATTATAATATCTTGATTGAGGAAGTTGGCCACCTCCCCATAGGGATTTCGTAGGGTTTACTCCCTAGTTGCCCCTATGGATTTGTGTGTTCCGAAGTCCGACCTTTTACTTGATGTTCTAGATATCAAACCATATCTATGGGTGGATTACGCTAGCACATCAAGGAGAACATTAGAAGCGGAGTGCTAAATGTCTCACGGTCAATCATCCAGATTTTATCTCCTTGGCCCCGCCAAGGGTGAAATTTGAGAAGGTGTTATCTTCCTTTGCATCTGCATCCTCCATCACCATTCATCATGGTAGTAAGTTGTGTGGCCAGGACCCTTGATACGGATGTTGGTAAAACCTTGATGATTGTGGAAATGCTCAAGTTCTTGAGAGCACGCACAAGTGCTACGTGTTATCATCGGCACTAACTGGGTTGCTCTCAGTTTCCTCGACAGTACTATGACCTATTCAAATAGTGAATTCACTCTCTATTGTTGGGTTCTTCCCCAGTTACCAGAATCATTCCCAGCATTTGCATTTTGTTCCTAGCTTGCACTGCCAATGTGCCATTCTACCATGGGTCTCTTCCATCTCCGGTGATAAGCAAATTCATCCATTACGTTGTCTTCAACAAGGTAATCCACATCATCCAAGTCCGAGTATGCCATTCTACCGACCCCCTCCAAATGATCGCTTGTGATTGCCTTAGGCTGGTATAAAGAGTTTCAATGATCTTTGAATCAAAGGTAATTCTTTTTGCCACTTAAGATAATAATCTACGAATCACCCTTCTTCAGGATGTTTCGTCGTGGTATCATGGCAACTCAACTCCTCGCTACGTTGACAACCGTTTACCACCTTCTTAGGTGTGGAATTATTGTCCACCTAGTGAACCTTCGTCATCCGTTTCTTTCCACCCCTCTTGATGTGTACCTCGTGTCTCAACCCGAGAGATGGTTCTATGTCTCATTCCGTGAGTTAATCCTGAGTTGTTCGATCTTCGAGGAGATCGACCCTTCTAGAGTCTCCTTCTCTCCAGGTCATGTTGGCAGGATTTCTCAGAGCAAGACTTCAAGACAATAATGGTGAATGAATCAACGTTCAACTGAAGTGCACCCTGGATCGGGAAGATTATACTAGTCTGCGTTACCCTTCACCTTACCCTACGCTTGAATCTCGAGACGAGATTCTTGTTTAGTGGGGGTGAGTTGTCACATCCCTAGCTTCTGGTGCTGCCTCATGTGTGCATCATGTCTATATTTTCGGAACTTGAACTGAGGAATTTTGGAAGCCTCAAAAACTTAAATAAAAGAGGGGCAAAAACCCTAGAAATCTCATTCATTGCTCCAAAATGCTTTTCTTAAATGTTTGATAATTTTTGGTAAGGGTTCTGGTCCCAACCAAAATATTGAACATTTTTAAGGAATTATTTTTGGGACTTTGGATTTAATTCATTAGCTATTTGAATTTGAATTATATTCATATAATTAGAATATAATTTCAAATACCCCTGAAATATTTTATAAGCTTTTGGAAGAGTCCATCTAGCAATATAAAATATTCAGAGGAGCTTTGGCATTGTTTGAGTTATTGTTTTTAATTCAAAACAGTGGCAAAAAAGATTAAATAAAAGAACAACAGAACAGAATTAAATAAAAAGAGCAGAAGCCTACCTAACTCACCTGCAGCCCACCTGGCGCCCAACAGGACCGGCCCAGCCGGCCCAGCCCACCTCCTCCCCCTTGTCCTCTTCCTCCTCTGCCAGGAGGACGAACAGAGGCGAGGCGTGGCGCGCACCCGAGAACCCCGGCCACCTCCTGCTTCGCGCTGGAGGCCGCCCTTCGTCCTAATCCACGCCACGGAGCGCCACGCACCTCCCTGCCTCTCTTCCTCACTCTCCCGCGTCCCCATCCTCTCCCCGGAACACTCTCCCCCTCCTCTGTTCTCCTCACCCGAACGGAGCCGCCGCCACCGACGAGAGCCACCGTGGCTACCGGCCACCCCACGCCTCACCGACGCCCCAGGAAGCTCCGCCCCGACCTCCTCTTCCTCCCCACCGATCCACGGCCCTCCAGAAGCCCTGCAGCGTCGCCCTCAAGCTCGCCCCCAACCTTCGGCCGCCGGCGAACTTCCGAGGATTCGCGAGCTCTAGCCCCTCCCCGGCCTCGCCGTTGCCTCCACCAGATCCGCTGTGAGCTACTCTTCCATTCCCCCTCCTCCCCGCGCTCGTTCCCGTACTCTAGCCGCCTTTTCACCGGAGCCGAGAGCTTCTCGCCGCCGGCCATGGCGCAGCCGTGGCCATAGCCGCGCATGCCCACGACGGAGTGTTTCACCGTGCTCATAAAGCCCCCAGGAGCCCAACACACCAACCAGCTCCCCCTCCCGCGCACCGCAACGCCAAACCCGCGGGTGCCCGAGCTCCGGCCGCCGCGGAAGTGGACGCCGCCGTCGATCTGAGCCGTCTCCGGCGACCCCACTAGCACCAGAGGACGCGGACGAGGCTCGGGGTTCCAACGGTGCCATCCGCGCCTCGATCCGTGGCATGTGCTGCGATTCCACGCATCGCCGCCGTCTCGGGCCTCGCCGGTGTCATGTCGCCGGTGGGTTTGACCCCACCGACCCGGGTTTGACCCCCCTGGGTCGATGACAGGTGGGGCCAGCCCCCCTGTTAATTAGTTTAGTTTATTTTAATTTATTTAGCCACTGTTTCACTGCCATGTGGGCCCGAGGCCCTGCTAATTTGGTTTAGGTACTAATTAAATTTTAGCTAACCCACTGACCCGCTGACTGTGGGCCCCAGCCCTTCTAATTACGTTAGTTAAGAATTAACTAAACCCTGTTTAGTTCCTGTGTCACTGACGTGTGGTCCCCACACGTCAGGTTTGACCGGACCAGCCCAGTTGACCCTGCTGACGTCACTGTGAAGTGGGGCTGACGCAATAAGTATTTTCTGGATTTAAAAATAATCAGGAAATTCCAGAAAATAGCTAAAACTTCAATAAATCATAGAAAATTAACCGTAACTCCAAATTAAATAATTTATATATGAAAAATTATCAGAAAAATTCAAGGAATCCATCTGTACCATTTTCATGCATGTTAGAACAACTTATAGCTGCTGTTTAGCACAAATCAATTAAATGGCATTTGAATAATCACATATGGAGTTTGAATTTGAATCTTGTATTCAAACCAACTTCATTTAATCTGTTGCTAGTTGCATTAGCCCAAAACACATTCATTTTGCCATGTCATGATCATGCATCATATTGTGCATTGCATTGATTGTGTTCCCTTCTGTGTTGCCGGTATTTGTCCCCTCTCGATAGACGTGATACCGATGATGTGATCGTTGACACTGATGAAGACTCAATGTTATCTTCAGAAGTGCCAGGCAAGCAAAACCCCCTTGTTCATTCCGATAAAATCCCACTCTCTCGCTCCTGCTCTCTTTTACTGCATTAGGACAACATCGATTCATCTGATACTTGCTGCGGTAGCTGAACCCTTTATCCTTTGCATGACCTGTCATTGCCACAGTAAATAGATGAAACCCACTAGCATGAGTAGGAGTTGTTTGAGCCCTGATGTGCCTACTCATTCATGCTTGTTTGTCATGCCTGCTACTGCTTAGAGTTGAGTCAGGTCTGATTCATCGGGGATGAATCAGAGGCGTGTGAACATGTCCTACTGTGTGTGAGCTAAGTGTGTGAACACGATTTGGTAAAGGTAGCGGTGAGAGGCCATGTAGGAGTACATGGTGGGTTGTCTCATTGCAGCCGTCCTCAGGAACTGAGTTCTGTGTTTGTGATCCATGATTCAGCTACTACCACGCATTGGGCCCGAAACCAATGGACCCTCTCGGCTTCTTAATCACCCTTGTCCTCTGTCCAGGAGTTGCAAGTAGTTTCTGGTGTTTGTAGTATGCTGGAGGCCGTGCGCAGCGCTGACCATAGGGGTGGGCTGTGATGCGGTAGGCACGTGGCACGGTGTACCGGGCGCCCGTTTGGTGTCTCGGGAACCCTGTTCACATCGTTTGGGGCTGTGAGCGAAACTCCGGCCGGATCTCCTCATGGATGGAACCCGAATAGGCGATAAACCTGGACTAGAGACTCGAGTGTTTAGGCAGGCCGTGGCCGACACCCACGTTGGGCTTCCGCTTGAAGGTTGCCGAGTACATGTCGTGTAAACGGCGGTAAGTGGTGAGAGCGTGTGTGAAGAAGTACACCCCTGCAGGGTTAACATCATCTATTCGAATAGCCGTGTCCGCGGAAAAGGACTTCTGGGTTGCTTATATCAGTTCATAGACAAGTGAAAGTGGATACTCTAAAATACGCAAGATAAGCGTGAGTGCTATGGATGGCATTCTCGTAGGGAGACGGGAGTGGATCCATAGTGGTGTATTGATATGGTGAATATGTGGACTCGTGTGCGCCACCTCAAAGAGTCGCTTGCAGTCGTAGTTTAGGATAGCCACCGAGTCAAAGCTGGCTTGCTGCAGTCAAACCCCTCCACCCCCTTGTTGATAATGATGCATATGTAGATAGATCTGATGTAAGTCTTGCTGGGTACATTTGTACTCACGTTTGCCTATTTTATGTTTTTGCAGAGAGACTTCAGTCTCACTAGTAGTTCCGCATGGACTTCGACGTTTAGCTTGTTACCTCAGCTACGATCTTGTGCCCTCGGCAGTATCTGGTAGATAGTCAGGCTTCTCAGCCTTTTTCATTTATAGTTGTCTGTACTCAGACATGATAGCTTCCGCTTGTGCTTTGACTTGTATACTCTGAATGTTGGGTCATGAGACCTATGTTTGTAATATCTCGCTCCTCGGAGCCTATTGAATAAATTACTTGAGTCGTAGAGTCATGTTGTGATGCCATGTTGTATTTGCACATATCGAGCATATTGTGTGTATGTTATTGAAATGCTTGGTATGTGTGGGATCTGGCTATCTAGTTGTTTATCCTTAGTAGCCTCTCTTACCGGGAAATGTCTCCTAGTGTTTCCACTGAGCCACGGTAGCTTGCTACTGCTCCGGAACACTTAGGCTAGCCGGCATGTGTCCTTCTTCGTTCCTGTGTCTGTCCCTTCGGGGAAATGTCACGCGATGAATACAGAAGTCCTGTTAGCCCGCTACAGCCCGGTTCACCGGAGTCCTGCTAGCCCAGTGCTACAGCCTGGATTCACTCGCTGATGACCGACACGTTCGATGTTGGGTCATGGATGCCTGTCCCTGTAGGTCTGTGCCACTTTGGGTTTACGACTAGCCATGTCAGCCCGGGCTCCTTATCATATGGATGCTAGCGACACTGTCATATACGTGTGCCAAAAGGCGCAAACGGTCCCGGGCAAAGGTAAGGCGACACACGTGGGAATACCGTGCGTGAGGCCGCAAAGTGATATGAAGTGTTACATGCTAGATCGATGTGGCATTGAGTCGGGGTCCTGATAAGGGGGTGTCCGGATAGCCGAACTATCATCATCGGCCGGACTCCAAGACTATGAAGATACAAGATTGAAGACTTCGTCCCCTGTCCGGATGGGACTTTCCTTGGCGTGGAAGGCAAGCTTGGCGATACGGATATGTAGATGTCCTACCTTTGTAACCGACTCTGTGTAACCCTAGCCCTCTCCGGTGTCTATATAAACCGGATGGCCCTAGTCCATAGGACGAACAACAATCATACCATAGGCTAGCTTCTAGGGTTTAGCCTCCTTGATCTCGTGGTAGATCTACTCTTGTAACCCACATCATCAATATTAATCAAGCAGGACGTAGGGTTTTACCTCCACCAAGAGGGCCCGAACCTGGGTAAAAACATCGTGTCCCTCGTCTCCTGTTACCATCCGCCTAGACGCACAGTTCGGGACCCCCTACCCAAGATCCGCCGGTTTTGACACCGACAACACCCCTTCATTGTCAACACTATCAGGTGACATCTTTCAAGTTTCATTTCCAGCTGGGAGCGCCCCCAGGGCTGCATCATTCCTAGGCCGCGTGGGTCCGTCCCTGCGGCGTGTATCCCTTTTGTTCATGTTTTTAGCTTACCTTGTTGGGGGCGCCCCTCGGGCTGCATCATCCCCAAGTCGCTCGGGTCAGACCCGGCGGCATGTATCCCTCTTGCGTTTATTTTATGGCTATACATTCGACCCATCATGCTTGTTATTTGGTGCCTGTCTATGGCACCCCTTCTTCCTTCGTATCGGCCGCTTGCACGTTAAAGGGGGGGTACCTGAGCATCACGACTCAAGGCTCCTATCGGCTCTCCAGCCCTCACCCTCTGGCTTTGTCCACGGCATCGCGCCTTGGCAAACCAGCGACGGCTGAGACTCGCTCGAGGGCCGGGACCCGAGGACGTAGAGCATCGACATCGAACCGAGCTTGCGCATTAAAAGGGGGTGGTACCTGAGCATCGCGACTCAGGGCTCCTACCGGCTCTCCAGCCCTCACCCTCTGGCTTTTTCCACGGCATCACGCCCTGGAAAACCAGCGACGACTGAGACTTTCTCGAGGGCCGAGACCCGAGGACGTAGAGCATCGGCATCTAACCAAGCTTGCGCGTTAAAGGGGAGGTACCTGAGCATCGCGACTCAGGGCTCCTACTGGCTCTCCAGCCCTCACCCTCTGGCTTTGTCCACGGCATTGCACCCTAGCAAACCAGCGACGGCTGAGACTCGCTCGAGGGCTGGGACCCGAGGACGTAGAGCATCGACATCTGGCCAAATTTGCAGGAACACATCACAAGTTAAGGCCCAGTGCCGGGAGCAACCCTCCTTGGGGTAGGGCCCCGTGAGTCCCACGCTGGCTCACGGGTGCCCTGATACACCTCATCAGGCCTTTAGTGCCTCGTCGCCTCTCCAAAGAAACTAACGGCTGACCGCCGCTTGTCATAGCGGCCTTTTGCTCTTTTGTGGTGGCCCTGCAGGATCCCTCCAAGAAGAAGCGCCGGGCGAGGCCCTCACGCTGCCCTCATCACTCTCGTCTGCGCGAACCGCTTGCACGTTAAAGGGGGGGGGGGTGCCTGAGCATCGCGACTCAGGGCTCCTACTGGCTCTCCAGCCCTCACCCTATGGCTTTGTCCACGGCATGGCGACCTGGCAAACCAGCGATGGTTATGACCCGCTTGAGGGCCGGGACCCGAGGACATAGAGAAGAAAGGGGAGCAGAGGCGAGAGGGAAGAGGCACGCGGGGACCTCGCCAGGCAACCCCTCGCTGGCCAATGCACGGACCTAGCGCTGCACCAGGAAGCGTTTCCTGCCTCTCAAGATAAGTCACCCTCCGGAAACACTAGCCATCGGTGCACCGTCACTGCATCTAATGCAATCCCGTGTTAGCAACGTCGCGTTCCTTTCTCACCGAACGATAGTTGCTTGACCGCTAAAGGGGACCTCCTGAGCATCGTGACTCAGGGGCTCTTACTGGACCCCGGGCCGCTCACCTCCTGGCCTTGACCACGGCATCGTGACCTGGCATACCAGCGATGGCTGAAGCCACCTTGGGACCGGGACCTGTCGGTGCAAAACACCAAGCCCTCGTGAGGTTCGAAAGGAAGAAACTAAGCTAAGACGGAATCAACATCTCGCACTGCTTCACGATAAGGATCATATTGGCCAACAAAGCTACAAAAACCTTACAACCCCCACGGGGTGTGTTCTTGGCTCCTCGCAGGGACAAAAAGCACGTATCCTAAGGAGTCCTAACTACAGGAACCGTCATGGCAGACACCATCATCAACAGTGGGCCGCCAGGCACCGGCGCCAACCTCATCCAGATCAGAGACGGTGGCGGCCTAATGAGCCCGTCCTGCTCCGAGAGCGGCGCAGGCCTGGGGGCTCGTAGCTATTGTTGCTCGTCTCCGGAGTCGCGAAGAGCTCGGCAGAGTCGCTGGATCCTCCAGCACCCCCGCCGCTCGAGGAGCTGCTGGAAGAACGTGCGACTGCAGGCCTAGTCCCTGCCGCTGTGGAGCTTCTGTCGCCGCCCCTGATACAGCACTCCAGCCGGCGCCCATCCTCGTCAAAGACCTTGAAGAGCATCATGGAGGCGCCATCGAACTCCAGGTGGATCACGAGGGTACCCCTCATCCCGCAAACCCGGGCGATCTCGCCCCAACCATGGGTAATGAAGACCTTACCTGGAGCGATGACCTCGACATCCGCATCGGTCGCGGGAGCCTGGCAATTGGTGTGCTGCAACCAGAGCCTAAAAGGCCCCCTCGGCGGAATCTCGAAGGCGAAGGAGGGAGGAAGGTGAATCCAAGATCCTGGAGGCATGGCGGCGTGGAGCACAAACTCTCGGGAGGAGCCCTCAGCTTGAACTCCAGGAGGGACAACGCGCACCGCCATGACCCGACGGCGCCAACGGCGGCGTCGTCCATGGCGCTCGCCATCAGCTCCTGCAGGGCCCTCAAGGTGGGCATACAAAGGCAGCGGGAACCATGGCGGCAGTCGATCGCACCAAGGCCTCGACGCCTCCTGCCGTGCGCCCTCATCTCGGCGGCAGAGGACCAACCGCTTATTTGGCAGAAGCGGGTCAGGACCCTCTCGGGGGGCCTTTCCCTTCTCTTCTGCAAAGAACCGGCGTATCGGAGCCATTGCGGCTAGGCGAAGCAGTGGCGAAGATGAAGGATAGGAGAAGTAGCAAAGGAAGATGGACGGGAATGGGTCGCGCCGCTCCATACTTATAGCATGAGGAGGCCAACCGTCGGCCTCCCCGATCGTAGGTAATCATGACCGGTTTTTGCATGCAGGGACTTGTCAGTTCGCACAGTTGCCGAGGCGTCATGGGGGAGCGGAGCCGGCCACGTCCAATCAACCGCCACGCGGCACCCGAGGCCGCAGGCTGTTAGGGCCCGCGGCGCTTCGCGCTCGCCCCTTCGCCTCTCTGCTCGGCCAAGTCCGGGCGCGCCTTGGGCCCGGGGGCTACTGTCGGTGTTCTGGGAACGGGGGTCCCCAGACTTGCCTGCCTGCGGCCTGCGGCGTGGCTCAAGGGGCGGCCCAGCATGGCCCATCTTCATCAACACGAGCTCAGGACTCTCGCGAGGGGACAAGCCTCGCGGGGCGGACAACAGGAGGCTTCCTCAGGCACAGCCTCGTCAGGCTGGCTCGCGAGGAGGCGGAGAGATCAAGGCGGGGTACCTCGCGAGGTGCTCATGACGCAAGCCATGATGACCAAGGGCACCAGGCGGGCGCCAGCCCGCGCAGTGTCCTTCTTTCCTCTTTGGTGCAAAGGGAGCAAGCGCAGGCAAGAGCATCAAGCAAAGGCATCCATTTCGGTGCAACAAGACCAATACCAACAGAACGGAAGGATGGAGGTCATCGTGGAGCCCAAGCCGGCGTCACCACCAGAGCCTTTGGCAGGCGAGGACCAACTTTAGTTAGGATAAGTGTACTAGATGTTCCCCTTCAAAATGGACAATTGTTGGCGCCCTTCCCGCTCAATATTTGGGAAGAGGCCCTGGGCCCTTGCCTATAAATAGGACTAGCCACCACAAGGTAGAGGCATCGAGAAATCAATCGGATCCTCACCTAGAAACCAGTAGAGAGAGCGACTGAACTCCCCCTAGCAGTTCATCGCACCAGCCAAGAACAGACCCTCGCGAGGTTGTTCTTCCTTGTATTGTGCATCATTAGCCCAAGAGGCAATCCACCGCACCACACACTAGAGTAGGGTATTACACCACAATGGTGGCCTGAACCAGTATAAACTCTATGTCTCTTGTGTTGTTCCTTCGATTGCTTAGTTCATAGCGAGGTGGTGAGGTGCAGGTAGGCAGAAGGCTAAATCTCCGTGCGCACCCCAGTGTTCGAATCTAGAGGGTCTACCAGAACCCGAAATCTGACAGCTTGGATCGACATTCAGAGCGAGGCGGTGAGTCGACCGCCTCCTTGTTGTCTGACTCCTCGCTTTCCTCCTCGTCTTCTTTGTCCGAAGATTCCCATTCGCCGCTCTCCTCCGCACTGGCCTCTCCCTCCTGGCCTTGCTCAAGAACTTGTTCACCATTGGGCATCGAATAAATGTCAGTAAAAACCTACAAGACAAGAAGTCGAGTAAAAGTCAGTTGGGCTCAAGAGCAGTCGGAATATGAATTCAAAAACAGTCGGAATGGAGGACACACGTTGTCAGGCTGATTGTCATCACTGAAGGGGACGACTCTCCTAGCTCCTCTGGGGTTATCCTTGTTGTCTGTAATGCTCTTCAACCACATGGCCACTGTCTTGGCCGGTACTTCTTCTGGATGAACCCGAGCAGTGTCGTCAGCCCAAGAGTACATCCACATGGGACGGTCACGGGCCTGGAGAGGCTGAATGCATCGACTGAGGAATACTTCCAGCAGGTCCATGCCAGTGACACCCTGATTGATCAGTTGGACCACCCTCTCAACTAGCATGTTCGTCTCCACACTTTCAGCAGCAGTCACTTTCAGCGAGGAAGGAGTCTAAACACGGTCAAAGGTGAAGTGGGGAAGTCCGGTCGACTGACCTGGAGTTGCGAGGTCCTGGCAGTAGAACCAGGTCGACTGCCAGCCCCTAACCGATTCAGGAAGAGTCATGGAAGGGAAAGAGCTCCTCTGCCTCTTCTGGATACCCAAACCCCCACACATCTGAATACCATGTGTTTTCTCATCACCCGTGTTTGCTTTCTTCACCGACTGAGAACGGATGGTGAGAATATGCTTGAAAAGACCCCAGTGTGGTCGACACCCTAGAAAGTTCTCGCACGTAGACACGAATGCAGCAAGGTACGTGATGGTATTGGGAGGAAAGTGATGGAGTTGGGTACCGAAGAAGTTCAAGAAGCCCCGGAAGAAGGGGTGCGGAGGAAGCGAGAAGCCCCGGTCGACATGGGTGGCGAGTAGTACACACTCACCCGGTCGTGGCTGCGGCTCCGTCTCCCCCTCTGGCAGCCTTGCTGCACCCTTGACGATCAGCCCAGACTCCACCAGCTCGTCCAGATCTTCCTGCCGGAGTGAAGACCGGATCCAATCGCCTTGGATCCAACCTGGCGGCAGCACCGAGCGCGATGACGAACCGTGATTCTGCTTCTTGCCTTTCACCGCTCCCGTCGCCTTCTTCGCGTGTTCCAGCGCTGTCGTCTTGTCCTTCACCTTGGTAGTGGAGCAGCAGCGTCGAGAGCGGAGGAGCCGGATGCAGTGGGGAAACAGAGGAAGAGGGGAGAAAACAGACGCGCACAGTGCAGGCGCCTCGGCTCTGTCGCCTTATAAAGGGCCGCTTCCGAGTGGTTGATGTCGTGGTTCTAAGACTGACAGTAGGAAGGGGGGTAGGTATGGAGAGGCAAGATCTCAACTATGGTGAAGGTGTACACATGAGATTTACGAGTTCAGGCCCTTCTCAGAGGAAGTAACAACCCTACGTCTCGGTGCCTTGAGGTGGTCGATTGGATTATGTGTGTGATGTTTACAGAGGGTGCCAACCCTTGTCCTAGAGGAGGGGGGTGGCTTATATAGAGTCCGCCAGGACCCCAGCCCCCCTCCGTTACAAGGGACTTAATGTACATAAAGTGGAGGCGTTACTGGTAATGCCAGCCTTAAGTGTTGTTAATGACCTTAAAGACTACGGAGTGAACGCCTGCCCGTTGCAATGCTGAGTGCCTCTTGGTCTTCGGTAGGTCGAGTGATTCTCTGGATGGTCGAGTGTCAGTAAGGAGGAGGACGCCCGAGTGATCTGACTGTCGAGTGGATAGCACTCGACATCTTTGACTCGGGGGTCCCTTGCTACCTCTTAGACTCCTTATCTTCTAGGGTAGTGACCTTGGGTAGGGCCTATAGGTCTAGCCTATGATCCTACCCCAGGTCTGTATTCTCATCAGTAGCCCCCGAATGGATTAAGGTTCGGTTGAAGTTGAATTTGTTCTGAGTTTTGCGCCTTCGCGAGCGTTTTCTGTAAGATTGAGAGCTCACGTTGGTACTTTGGCATCGACTCAGCCACCTTGATCCATTCAAGGAGTTGTCGATTGAACTTGTGGCATCATGCGTCGAGTGCTGTTTTTGTGCGCAAAATCTTGGGCGCGATCGATTGCTGCTTATCACGGATTTCGCGGGATAAGAAATTTCGGGGAAGCACGCGAGACGGGGAGTGCCAAAGCGGGCGGAGCGGATAAAACAGTGATGCCTCAATTTCCGTGCCACCTTTTTCGCCATGTACGTTGCACGCGACTGATGCAGGATTTGACAAGATTGCCTGGTCCCACGCGTCAGTCACTCGGAAGCGACTCTTTATAAGGTGACAGGGCCGAGGCATCTGCACTGTGCATGCCCGTTCCTCCTTCTTCTTCCTCCGTTTCTCCACCGCGCTCAGCTCCTCCGCTCTCGACGCTGCCGCTCCACCGCCATGGTGAAGGATAAGACGGCGGCGCTAGAGCACGCAAAAAAGGCGACGGGGGCGGCAAAGGGTAAAAAGAAGATCCGCGGGTCGTCTTCACGTGCGGGGCTATCACCGGGCTGGATCCAGGGCGATTGGATCCGGTCTTCGATTCTGCAGGAGGATCTGGACGAGTTGGCAGAGTCCAGCCTGATCGCCAAGGGAGCGGCCAGGCTGCCGGAGGGGGAGATGGAGCCTCAGCCTCGACCGGGTGACTGTGTTCTACTCGCCACCCATGTCGACCGGGGTTTCTCACTTCCTCCGCACCCCTTCTTCCGGGGATTCTTGAATTTCTTTGGTGCGCAACTCCACCACTTTTCTCCCAACACCATCACTTATCTGGCCGCATTCGTATTGATGTGCGAAAACTTCTTGGGGTGTCGCCTGCACTGGGGTCTTTTCAAGCATCTCTTTACCATCTACTTGCAGTCGGTCAAAAAAAAGCAAAGTTGAGTGACTCAAAAACCCATGTCATCCAGATGTGTGGGGGGTTAGGCATCCAAAAAATGCATAGGAGTTCTTTCCCTGCTATGACACTCCCCGAATCGGTCAGAGGCTGGTAGTCGACCTGGTTCTATTGCCAGGACGTCGCAGCTCAAGGCCAGTCAACCGGCCTCCCCCACTTCACATTCGACCGTGTCCAGGCTCCTTCTCCACTCAAAGTGACTCCTGCGGAGAACGTGGAGACTAAGATGTTGGTGGAGAAAGTGGTCCAACTCATCAATGAGGGTGTCACCGGCCTGGATCTGCTGGAAGTGTTCCTCAGCCGACGCATCCAGCCCCTTCAGGCCCGTGACCATCCTAGGTGGTTATACTCTGGATCTGAAGACACCGCTCGGGTCCACCCAGAGGAGGTGCCGTCCAAAACTGTGGCTATGTGGTTGATGAGTATTACAGGCAATCAGGACAACCCCAAAGGATCCAGGCGAGTCATTCCCTTCAGAGACGATAATCCACCCGACAAGGTATGCTCTTTTTTCCAACTGCCTGGCATGTATGTTCCGACTGTACTTGATGTCGATTAACTTTTGTTCGTCCGTTTTTCTTGTAGGTTTGCACTGAGATGTATTCAATGCCCAATGGCGAACAAGCTCTGGTGCAGGACTAGGAAGGAGAGGCCAGTGCAGAGGAAAGCGATGAATGGGAGTCCTCGGATGAAGAGGAGGAGGAGGAGAGTGAGGAGTCGGACGAGGAGGAGGATGTCGACTCGCCGCCGTGCTCCGAGCGTCGATCTAAGGAGCAACATGACCCGGCAGGCGGATGTGGGAAGAACGTGGCTCCAGGTCCCCACACTCAGAAGCGTGTTCAGACGTCGACTCCGAAGCCTGTGGAGAAGATCGCCAAGCAGCCCAAGGTTGCTCCTCCCAAGGCTCAGAAGACTTTGTCGCGGATCAAGATGGACATCCCCGTGGCTTCGGTGTGAGTATCACACTTGTGTTTATGAAGACCGACTGAATTTTCCATCCTGGCCGATTGGATCATGTATCTCTCCAGCCCCACCTCTGCTGCTACCGACATGGACATCGACAAGCCTCCATGAGACGAGGAGGCCACCTCTCGAGCTGGTAAGTTTGTTCGACCAGGTTCCCTTTAATCGAGTGGATTGTCAATCGGCTGGCTTTCTGATATTTCATCCTTTCTGTAGTTCCGCAGGAGGTCGTCGTGCTCCCTGATGATAAAGAAGAAGAAGCACCTCTGCAAGAGAGGAGGAAGAGGAGTGGAGCCTCGAGCAGGAAGAGACTCGAAGTTCAGGTCTCTCAATCGACGCTGATGCTTGAGGCGGTGGTCGAACGTTCTAGGGAGCCGGTTCGGACCAACGTCACATTTGCTGACCCGCTGACGACTAATCGTCCATCGGGATCGGTTGCTCTGACTCATGCTGCTCCGGTGCAACTCCACGCGTCTGACCCAGTAACCGCTTCGACCGCCTTGCAACTGTCACTCTTTGCTGCCTATCATACCCTAGACGACTCGCCGAGTGCTGCCAGGGATGCTCTTCGCCAGGTGAACCTTGTCATGGAGCAGGTGAAGGTGATGCACGAGGCTAGTCAGGTGGCTTACAACGCCAACACTGCCCTTCAGACCAATGTTCAGGTCAGCAAAACTCTGACTAAACTTTTGAATGTTGAATTATATCCGATCACCCACTGGGGTGTTTCTTTGCATAGAGTTTAGGAAATCTTCCACTCCACTTGACTCGAGTTGAGTCTTAGTAAACTGTCTGAACCAGTGGGGGCACGCCGAGTGCACCCACTGGGTGTAGTCACCGAGACCACGGTCGACTGCTGGCAGTCGACTAAGGTCTTAGAATGTACTCTCTTTCTCTTTTTTGGACTTACGCTGGGCAGACCCTGCTGAGTATTAATCTAAACTAGTGGGGGCACGCTAAGTGCACCCACTTGGTGTAGTCCCCGAGACTATTGTTGAATATTTGATTCAGCAGTAGTCTTAGAGTAACTTTTCACTGTCACTTGCTCTTATTCCTATCAACTGACATATCTCGCTTGCTGACCGCAGAGGTCTTGTGATCTTGGAGCTCGACTTTCTGAGTTGAAGAAGAAGCACATCAGCGTTGAACTTGACCTTGAACTCGCAAAGAAGAACCTCAAGACCGCCCAACAAGAGATGACCATCATGGGAGGTAATCATTCGACTGTCTTGTCTGTCTTGTAGCTCGCACTTCCCACTGCTTTTTCTTTCAGTCTCTTTGAACCGAGTGACTTCACACAAGCAGATGTGCGTAGTGAAAATCGCCAACTTCAGTCTCGTCCGAAGAGTGTTGTTTCTTTAGAGAGGATGAAGGAGGCTTTGGAGAAGAAGGATCTGGACCTGGCAGCTGCTCAGAAGGAAGCACGTGAGAAGAAGAAGCTTGCGGACCAGAAGCTGGCTTCAGTCGGTAAACTGGAGGAGGAGAACGCGAAGTTGAAGACTGCCATCTCGGACGCTAATCGAGAAGTCGAGCAGCTGAGGAAGGACAAGGAGAATCTGACCACTGAAGTCGGCGGCCTCAGAACCAAGACAGACAAGCTAGAGTCTTATCTGGAGCAACTCGCCGTGAAACTTGTTCTGAAGCTTGAAGGCATGATCATTCGACTGAAGTTAATTTGTCGTCGACTGAAGTTTGTTGTCATATTGTCAACTCATCATTTTTCGCAATGGGACAGAACTTTGTCAGGACTTTGAAGCTGAAACCAGGCGGGTCGAGACAGGTCTCGACCCCATCAATTGTCCTATGAAAGATGACGTTGCGATGAACCTGCTGCGATTGGAGTCACGCTTGGATGGTGCAGTCGCTTATCTGGCTCGACTGAAGGTGGAGATGACCCGAGTGGACGTTGAGCTCTGGCCTCAGGAGGAACTTTCTCAAGACCTCGAGTCGCTGATGACTCGACTTAATCATATTCCCCGCCGAGTGCAAGAGTGGAAGAAATCATCTACTCGTTGTGGTGCTGATGTCGCCCTGTCATTGGTTCGAGTGCACTGGAAGGAGGCTAAGGAAGACAAGCTGTCTGCCCTCAAGGTAGCAAATACTAAGAAGCATTCCTTCGAGTCCTTCAGGGACACCTTTCTTGAGCCAGACACTCGTATTGCTGACAGCATCGACCTCGACAGCTTCTGCGATCCTGCCAGTCCTTCTCCCGCTGAGTGACTGAAAAACATTATGCTCCACCTTTATTTGCCTCGGAATGTCGAGTGATTTTGTAATTGTTAAAACTCCTTCGGGCCTAATGCTCGAGTACATTAATCGGCGGTTAGGAATCTTTGGATTTATCTTCGAACATGTTGCGCTTATCTTCGATTGAAATTTGTTCTTCTCTTGGATTGGTTTCTGTTCATTCGATGCAGCTTCTGAAGAAGAATCAGCAGTCGACCAGTTGGACGAGTCTTGAGTAGCATTAATCAGCTTCCTGCCATCGGCAAGGCATCAGCCGTTGGATGGGTCTTTGATAGTGTGCACAATCTCGTCCTTCTTCTTGACGGTGTAGCCCCCCCCCCCGGGGGGGGGGGAGCCAGTCGACTGGTTGGACGAGCCTTGAGTAGCATTGATCAGCTCATCAGCGAGGCATTCAGCAATGGTCTTGACGTTCCTGAAAGTGGCTCGTCTTGGCAACACGCTCAATCTCGTCTTTCTTCTTGATGGTGCAACTCTGGAGTGAGGGTCGTGGTCGACTTACACTTTGCTAAGCCTCCAAGTGAAAAGATCAATTTTCACTCGGGAAGGTTTTTAAAACTTAGGCGAGTACTGGACTGCAGCTAAGCCCCCGAGTGGGAGGGTTGCTCACCACTCGGTAGGATTTTTCAAACTTAGGCGAGTACTGGACTGCAGCTAAGCCCCCGAGTGGGAGGGTTGCTCACCACTCGGTAGGATTTTTCAAACTTAGGCGAGTACTGGACTGCAGCTAAGCCCCCGAGTGAGAGTATTGCTCACCACTCGGTAGGATTTTTCAAACTTAGGCGAGTACTGGACTGCAGCTAAGCCCCCGAGTGAGAGGGTTACTCACCACCCGATAGGATTTTTCAAACTTAGGCGAGTACTGGACTGCAGCTAAGCCCCCGAGTGGGAGGATTGCTTACCACTCGGTAGGATTTTCCAAACTTAGGCGAGTACTGGACTGCAGCTAAGCCCCCGAGTGGGACGATTGCTCACCACTCGGTAGGATTTTTCAGACTTAGGCGAGTACTGGACTGCAGCTAAGCCCCGAGTGGGAGGATTGCTCACTACTCGGTAGGATTTTTCAAACTTAGGCAAGTACAAGATTGCGGCTAAGCCCTCAAGCTGGAAGATTGCCCACACAATCTCGTCCTTCTTCTTGACGGTGCAACCCTGGGGGGGCGTCATGGCCGACCCGTACCATTTGGTAGGACTTTTTAAACTT
The DNA here is from genome assembly GCF_018294505.1 of Triticum aestivum. Lineage (NCBI taxonomy): Eukaryota > Viridiplantae > Streptophyta > Magnoliopsida > Poales > Poaceae > Triticum > Triticum aestivum. The sequence continues at coordinate 491,205,907 of NC_057798.1, forward strand.
AGGTGAGTACTGGACCGCAGCTAAGCCCCCGAGTGTGAGGCGGACTCACCACTTGGTAGGATTTTTTGTAACTTAGGCGAGTACTGGACTGCAGCTAAGCCTCCGAGTGAGAGGCAGACTCACCACTCGGTAGGATTTTTTGTTACTTAGGCGAGTACTGGACTGCAGCTAAGCCTCCGAGTGAGAGGCAGACTCATCACTTGGTAGGATTTTTTATTACGTAGGCGAGTACTGGACTGCAGCTAAGCCCCCCGAGTGAGAGGCAGACTCATCATGCAGTAGGATTTTTTTTTTGTTACTTAGGCGAGTACTGGACTGCAGCTAAGCCTCCGAGTGGGAGGTAGACTCATCACTCGGTAGGATTTTCTCTCAGACCTAGGTGAAACGGATTCGCAGCTAAGGCACCCACTGGGGGATTTTTAAAACATGTAGAAAATGAACAACAATCATTTGGAAAACTATGAAGTCACGTCTCTTGATAATCAAACTAAAAGGTACTTCTTATTACATCTCATTTGTCTAAACACTTAAGAGTAAAAAGGGCGAAGCAGTTCGGCGTTCCAAGCGCGTGGCTCATCTTTATTGTGCTCGACGTTGAAGAGGCGATATGCTCCATTGTGGAGCACTTTGGTGACGACGAAAGGGCCTTCCCACGCAGGAGCGAGCTTGTGTGGTTTCTGCTGGTCCACTCGAAGGACCAGGTCTCCTTCTTGAAATTCCCGACCCCTTACGTTTCTGGCATGGAATCGACGCAAGTCTTGTTGATAGATGGTCGACCTGATCAAGGCCATCTCTCTTTCTTCTTCTAGGAGATCGACTGCGTCTTGCCGAGCCTGCTCTGCTTCCTCTTCTGAGAAGAGTTCAACTCGGGCGCATTGTGGAGAAAATCACTTGGGAGCACGGCTTCGGCTCCGTAGACTAAGAAGAATGGAGTCCATCCAGTCGACCGATTAGGAGTTGTCCTCAATCCCCAAAGTACTAATGGAAGCTCATCGACCCAAGCCCTTGCTGCATGCTTGAGGTCACGCATCAACCGGGGTTTCAGTCCTTTGAGAATCAATCCATTTGCTCGCTCAGCTTGCCCATTCGACTGAGGGTGAGCGATCGAAGCGTAATCGACCCTCGTACCTTGGGAAGAACAAAATGCTTGGAATTCATCAGAATCAAAGTTTGAGCCGTTGTCCGTGATGATGCTGTGCGGAACACCATATCTGAATAGCAGTTCCCCGATGAAGCTCACAGTTGAACTTGCTTCGAGGTTTTTAATGGGCTTGGCTTCAATCCATTTGGTGAACTTGTCGACTGCTACCAGCACATGAGTAAATCCACTCCTGCCAGTCCTCAAAGGTCCGACCATGTCCAATACCCAGACAGCAAAAGGCCAGACGAGAGGAATGGTTTTCAAAGCTGATGCGGGTTTATGGGACATGTTCGAGTAAAACTGACAACCTTCACACTTGTCCACTATCTCCTTTGCCCGTGGCCAGTAAAACCCAGCTCGGTATGCTTTGGCCACGATGGTCCGAGAGAACGCATGGTGGCCACAGGTCCCCGAGTGAATATGATTGAGGATCATTCGGCCTTCTTCTAGCGTGATGCATTTCTAGCAGACCCCAGTTACACTTTCCCTGAACAACTGGCCTCTTATCACGGTAAAGGCTTTAGATCGTCGGACGATCTGTCGAGCCTCTTCTTCATCCTGTGGAAGTTCTTTCCTAAGAATGTATGCAATGTACGGCACTGTCCAGTCGGGAGTGATGACCAAAGCCTCCATAACTAAGTCGACTACGGATGGGATTTCGACTTTAGTTGGATCTGTGGCGCTCTTGGGCTGTGGTGACTCTTCGGTGAAAGGGTCTTCCTGAACTGAAGGTGAATGAATATGTTCCAAAAACACATTGCAGGGAATGGCCTCTCTCTTTGAACCTATCTTTGCTAACTCATCTGCAGCTTGATTTTTCAGTCGGGGTATATGGTGAAGCTCCAATCCTTCAAACCTCTTTTCCAGCTTTCTTACTGCATTGCAATAACCAGTCATGGCCGGGCTCCTGACATCCCATTCCTTCATTACTTTATTAACCACCAAATCCGAGTCGCCGTAGACCATAAGGCGACGGACGCCGAGTGAAATGGCCAGACGCAACCCGTATAAAAGTGCTTCATATACGGCTTCATTATTGGAGGAATCAAAATGAATCTGGAGAACATAGCTAAGTTTGTCTCCACGGGGGGATACCAATACTACCCCGGCACCTGAACCATTCAGCATCTTGGAGCCGTCGAAGAACATAGTCCAATTCTCCGAGTGGACTTGAGTCGGCAATTGCTGCTCAATCCACTCAGCAAGGAAATCGGCGATTGCTTGGGACTTGATAGCTTTCTTTGCCTCAAACTTGATATCCAATGGAAGGAGTTCAATCGCCCATTTTGCCACTCGACCAGTTGCATCTCTGTTATTCAGAATATCAGATAGTGGTGCATCCCTGACGACTGTAATGGAGTGATCGGAGAAATAATGTGCAACCTTCTTCATGGTCATGTATATTCCATAGACAAGCTTCTGATAATGTGGATATCGTTGCTTGGATGGAGTCAAAACTTCAGAAAGATAATAAACCGGGCGTAGAACCTTGTAAGCTTTTCCTTCCTCTACTCGCTCAACCGTGAGTACTGTACTCACAACTCGTCCAGTGGCTGCAATATAAAGCAGTAAGGTCTCTTTGCTGATTGGCGCAGCGAGCACCAGCTGGGTGGAGAGCACGGTTTTGAGTTCTGCAAATGCTGCATCAGCTTCTTCAGTCCACTCGAACTTATCAGATTTCTTCATCAGCCGGTAAAGAGGCAAGGCCTTTTCACCGAGGCGAGAAATGAATCGACTCAAGGCGGCCAAACAACCAGTCAACTTCTAAACGTCATGCACTTGCATAGGGCGTTTCATTAGGAGGATGGTATCAACTTTTTCCCGATTGGCGTTGATCCCTCGTTCAGAAATGAGAAAATCGAGTAACTTTCCTCCTGGAACTCTGAACGTGCACTTCGACGGATTAAGCTTGACATCGTACCTTCTTAGGTTGGCAAAGGTTTCTCCAAGGTTAGTTAGTAGGTCGGAACCTTTGCGAGACTTGACCACAATGTCATCCATGTATGCTTCCACATTCCGACTGATTTTAGTGAGCAGGCACTTCTGAATAATTCTCATGAATGTGGCTCTGGCATTTTTGAGACCGAATGGCATGGTGACATAGCAAAAGCACCCGAATGGGGTGGTGAAGGCTGTTTTTATTTCATCGGGACCATACAGTCAGATTTGATGATACCCGGAATATGCATCTAAAAAAGACAAGTGCTCACACCCCACAGTCGAGTCAACAATCGGATCGATGTGAGGGAGAGGGAAGTGATCTTTCGGGCAGGCCCGATTGATATGATTGAAATCAATGCACATACGAAGTGATTTGTCCTTCTTAGGGACCATGACTACATTGGCGAGCCACTCAGAGTGGTAGATTTCACGGATGAACTCTGCCGCTAGCAGCCGAGCTACTTCCTCGCCAATCGCTTTCCTCTTCTGCATGGCAGACCGCCGAAGGTGCCCTTTGACGGGTTTTACTTTGGGGTCGACACGCAGACGGTGCTCAGCCAGTCCCCTGGGTACACCCGGCATGTCAGAAGGTTTCCATGCAAAGATGTCCTAGTTCTCACAGAGGAACTGGATGGGCGCTTCTTCCTATTTGTTGTTGAGTGTCGTTGATATATGAGTTGGCGCGGCGTTGGGATTGGTCGGGTGGATATGAATCGGCTTCGTTTCACCAGACGACTGAAATGCAGAATCCGTGGTAGGCTTCTTGGCTCGGAGCAAATCACTCGGATCTGCGTTCTTCTGATACTCTTGAAATTCAACCGCTGCCATCTGTGCATCAGCAATTTTGGAACCTTTCTGGAAGCATTCCTCTGCTTTATGCCGATTGCCATTAATGGTGATCACGCCTTTGGGGCCAGGCATCTTCAGCTTGAGGTACACATAACATGGTCGAGCCATAAAACGTGCGTAGGCAGGCCTACCCAGAATGGCATGATAAGCACTCTGGAAATCCACGACTTCAAATGTCAACTTTTCTTTACGGTAATGTTTGGAATCACCTTTTATGGCATGAGAGCGATCTGGACGAGTGATTCAGCTTTCTTTCTGGGGATAAGTCCATGGAAACTCATATTGCTCTCGCTAAGTTTGGACATCGGAATGCCCATCCCCTTCAAAGTTTCAGCATAGAGGACATTCAGACCACTACCACCATCCATCAGCACTTTAGTCAATCGAGTGCCTCCAACCACTGGGTCGACCACCAGCTCTTGCCTCCCGGGGGTGGCTACACGAGCGGGATGGTCACATTGGTCGAATGTGATGGCTATCTGAGACCACTTTAGTTATGTGGTCGTTGTCGTCGGAGCGACCATGTTCACTTCTCTATTAATAACTTTCAGCCGACTCCTGCTCTTAACATCAGCAAAAATCATGAGGGTGGAATTGACTTTGGGATAACCATCATCCTCCTCTTCATCCTCATCTTTGTCCAACTCCTTCTCCTTCTCACCGGGCTGTTTCTCTCGGAACTGCTAGATCAGGAGTCAACATTGTCGAGTGATTTGCTTGGGGTAGATCAGGTTGGCTTCTTCATCTTTCTTGGCGTGGATGTGGCAAGGAAAATCCAACACGTCATCCCTGCTTGATCCTTCACCTTCTTGGGGGACCAGGGCCCTTTAGGTTTTCCCTTGAATTTTCCTTGAGCTACTGCTGCAATTTCACCGGGTGCCGCCGGCTCGTCCTTACGCTTCTGTTTTCGATTGGAATTACCTCCACCAGCCTCTTGGCCGACTGGCTTACTCTTCCCGCTACAGAGTCGATCCTCCTCTTCTCCGTTAGCGTACCGGGTGGCTATCTCCATCTTCCGAGTCAGAGTCATATCACCAGTCCGACCGAACTTCAGGACCAACTCTCGGTATTTGACGCCTTCCTTGAAGGCACACACAGCTTGATACTCTGATACATTTTCAACGGTGTGATGCAAAGTGGTCCACCTCTGGATGAAATCTCTCAAAGTCTCACTCAGCTTTTGTACACAATGTTGCACTCGGTCAAACCTGCTGGTCGCTTGCAAGTGCCCTCAAAAGTTCTGACGAACACTCGGGCCAGCTCTTCCCAACTGTAAATGCTGCCTGGAGCTAACTGAGTCAGCCACGCTCGGGCCGACCCTTCCAACATCAGAGGAAGATGCTTCATTTCTACTTCATCGTTCACCGCCAATCTGCATAGCCACTCGGTAATCCTCGAGCCAAGTTTCAGGCTTGGTTTCTCCAGTGAACTTACTCACCCCAGTCGCCAACCTGAAGTTGGGAGGGATCACCACCGCCCTGATGGCTGTGCTGAAACACTCTGGACCAGAAACATGCACTCTGCTACCACTTGGACGATCTCTGCCAGGGTCTTCTCTATGCACTTTGTTTCGGTCGACTAGGCCTAGAACAAGGATGGATCTCGCATCGAAGCCTGGCTCTCTTGGGTCGACCGATGCCCTGCGCTCGCCACTGTGACAGCGTCTGTCATCGTTCTGCCGAGGCACATACGACGCACTCCTCGGAGGAGGCGTGGGCACCCGACAATGATTGTCGCGGTCGAGCGGATGATCATACTGCCCACATGTCTCACGCCTCGAAGGCGATCTTGGGCCGTGGGCCGACTGAACCATATCCACCACCATGGATCTGGTGTGAGTCCTATTCCGTGACTGAGACACTGCTGTGTTCTGCTCTCCTGCTGCCCGGAGCAAGGCCCGGATCTGCATCAACCCTCTACCAACTTCTGACTAGGAAGGTTGGATCAACTCTGCTATTTGGGCCGCAGCTGTGAGGTTCTGAATCGGAGTACGGTATACCTTAGGCGGAGGCAGGAAAAGCTGTCGTCAACTGGACTCAGGGACCCGCTCCTGAGCCCGCTCGTCGAGAGCGCGCTGCAGGTTTTCCAGTCGAGTGTGCTCAGCCAAATTAGCCAGGCGTTCCTCTTCCAAGGCCCGAGCCTCGGGGGTTTCTCCAATGATGGGCGTGTGGAGAGCATCCATGTTGCGGCGACGAAGTTCTTCCCTCTGCTGCGAAGAAAGGGGTTCGGGATGGTATTCCTCATGGACACGCGACGGATCGCCGCCACCATCCTCGCCGTCCTCACGACGGAAGTCGGGCAGACCACGTGGTCCATCGACCATCAGGACTTTGGCTGCAGGGTCGCTGCTATCGCACTCAGATGCGGTCTCCGTGGAGCCAGTCGACAGATCGAACATGCCATGGAGAGTTTCGTCAGGCTCGATCACCGCAACTTGATGGGTGGCCGAACGCCAAGCCACCACGTGTTTCACCCACCGCTAAAGCCGCGATCGACCGGATCGCTTGCGGCGATGAACAGCAGGAAATGAAGACACCATCGGAGCCGACTGATACTGGGTCAACAGCTGCCGGAGAAGGACGCCGCGAACGCACGCGCGGAAGTGTGTCGCCCCTCGGACGGGGAGTGCCTCAATGTCCAGGGGAGCTTCTTGAAGCCACGCGAAACCGTCGGCGACGAAAACGAACACACCGAGATAGATCTCGCGTCCCTCAGCCAATCCGCCGCCGGAAACCATGATGATGATGATCGTAAAAACTTGCAACTTCACCAACGAGTAACTAAGAAACCGGCCCCATGGTGGGCGCCAACTGTCGTGGTTCTAAGACTGACACTAGAAAGGGGGGTAGGTATGGAGAGGCAAGATCTCAGCTATGGTGAAGGTGTACACACGAGATTTACGAGTTCAGGCCCTTCTCGGAGGAAGTAATAGCCCTACGTCTCGGTGCCCGGAGGCGGTCGATTGGATTATGTGTGTGATGTTTACAGAGGGTGCCAACCCTTATCCCAGAGGAGGGGGTGGCTTATATAGAGTATGCCAGGACCCCAGCTCCCCTCTGTTACAAGGGACTTAATGTACATAAAGTGGGGGCGTTACTGGTAACGCCAGCCTTAAGTGTTGTTAATAACCTTAAAGACTACGGAGTGAACGCCTGCCCGTTGCAATGCTGAGTGCCTCCTGGTCTTCGGTAGGTCGAGTGATTCTCTGGATGGTCGAGTGTCAGTAAGGAGGAGGACGCCCGAGTGATCTGACTGTCGAGTGGATAGCACTCGACATCTTTGACTGTGGGGTCCCTTCCTGCCTCTTAGACTCCTTATCTTCTAGGGTAGTGACCTTGGGTAGGGCGTGTAGGTCTGGCCTATGACCCTACCCCAGGTTTGTATCCTCATCAGTTGACGCGTGGGTCCAGGCAATCCTATCAAATCCCACAACAGTCGCGCGTGACATATGTGGCAAAAAAGGTGGCGCAGAGATCGAGGCACTCCTATTTATCCACCTCGCTTACTTCGGCACGCTCCGTCCCACGCGCTTCCCCGAAATTTCAAATCCCGTGAAATTCGAGATTCACTGGAATCAATCGGGCCAAAGATTCTGCGCCCGGAAACAACACTCGATAGATGATGTTACAAATTCACTCAGCAACTTTATGAATCGATCAAGGAAACTGAATCGAAGCTGAAGTTCCAATGTGAGTCTTCCGTCCTATGTAAAACACTCGTGAAGCGCAAGGCTCGAAGTAAGATCAACTTCAACCTTCTTTCCACTCGGACCTTAATCCATTCAGGGGCTAATGATGAGGATATAGACCTAGGGTAGGGTCACGGGCCAACCTATACACCCTACCCAAGTTCATTACCCTAGAAGTAAAGTAGTCCAAGAGACAACAAGGAATACCTAGTGAAGACGTCGAGTGCAATCCACTCGATGAATCATATCACTCGGGTACCCCTCCTTCCTGGTGTCACTCGGCCATACAAGAAACCACTCGACCTACTAAAGACCAGGAGTCACTCAACACTTCAACGGTCAGGCGTTCACTCTGTAGTCTTTAAGATCATTAATAGTACTTATGGCTGGTGTTATCAGTAACGCTCCGTCTTTATGAACATTGAACCCCACGTAATGGAGGATGGTTGGGGTCCTGGCGCACTCTATATAAGCCACCCCTCCTCTGGCATAAGGGTTCGCACCCCCTATAACATCACACGCATATAATCCAATCGACCCCCTCTGGGCACCGAGACATAGGGCTTTTACTTCCACCGCGAAGGGCCTGAACTCATAAATCCTGTGTGTACAACTTCACCATAGCTGAGATCTTGCCTCTTCATACCTACCCCCCATTCTACGGTCAGTCTTAGGACCACGACAGGACCCGTCGACAATGAATAGCGATTCACTTCCGACAGCCTCCTCCCCCAGGGCCTCGGACGACACCGAGGTGTTGTCTCGAAGGATACTAGGCTAAGAGGAGACAGTTCCAGAGGAGCCCCAGGCGAAATCCCAGTCGCCGGGCACATGGGGGGGGAAGACCCCCATTGACTCTGATAATGGGGGCCGCAACCAGTTTGGCCCCCAGCCAAATACGGCTCCGGAAACCCAATTGGTTTCGAATTCAGGCAGGCAACCTCTCTCTAAGGAGGGCGGGCCCCCTGTACCGATGACTGAGGGAGTCCAGGATTAAGGGGTCCTCGGACAGCCGGACTATATACTTTGGCCGGACTATTGGACTATGAAGTTACAAGATTGAAGACTTCGTCCCGTGTCCGGATGGGACTCTCCTTTGCGTGGAAGGCAATCTTGGATATTCAGATATGTAGGTTTCCTTCTCTGTAGCCGACTCTGTCTAACCCTATCCCCCTCCGGTGTATATATAAACCGGAGGGTTTAGTCCGTAGGACAACAACAATCATAATCATAGGCTAGCTTCTAGGGTTTAGCCTCTACGATCTCGTGGTAGATCAACTCTTGTAATACTCATATCATCAAGATCAATCAAGCAGGAAGTGGGGTATTACCTCCATCTAGAGGGCCCGAACCTGGCTAAACATCATGTCCCCTGCTACCTCTTGAGCACTGCGTTGGATTTCCCCGAAGAGGAGAGGATGATGCGGTAAAGTAGCGTAAGTATTTCCCTCAGTTTTTGAGAACCAAGGTATCAATCTAGTAGGAGATCACACACAAGTCCCTCATACCTACACAAAACGATAGCAACTCGCAACTAACTCTTAGGGGTTGTCAATCCCTTCACGATCACTTACGAGAGTGAGATCTGATAGAGATAATATTTTTGGTATTTTTGATAGATAGATGCAAACTAAAAAGTAAAAGGCAAAGTAAAACAAAGCAAGTAAATAAAGTAATGGAGATTGATATGATGAGAATAGACCCGGGGGCCATAGGTTTCACTAGTGGCTTCTCTCAAGAGCATAAGTATTTTACGGTGGGTGAACAAATTACTGTTGAGCAATTCATAGAAAAGCGAATAATTATGAGATTATCTAGGTATGATCATGTATATAGGCATCACGTCCAAAACAAGTAGATCGAAACGATTCTGCATCTACTACTATTACTCCACTCATCGACCGCTATTCAGCATGCATCTTGAGTATTAAGTAAAACAGAGTAACGCTTTAAGCAAGATGACATGATGTAAAGGGACAAATTCATGCAATATCATAAAAACCCCATCTTGTTATCCTCGATGGCAACAATACAATACGTGCCTTGCAACTCTTTCTGTCACTGAGTAAGGACACCGCAAGATTGAACCCAAAGCTAAACACTTCTCCCATTGCAAGAACTACCAATCTAGTTGGCCAAACCAAAAGATAATTCGAAGAGACTTGCAAAGATAACTCAATCATACATAAAAGAATTCAGAGAAGAATCAAATATTGTTCATAGATAAGCTGGATCATAAACCCACAATTCATCGGTCTCAACAAACACACCGCAAAAAGAAGATTACATCGAATAGATCTCCACAAGAGAGGGGGAGATCATTGTATTGAGATCCAAAAAGAGAGAAGAAGCCATCTAGCTAATAACTATGGACCCGAAGGTCTGAAGTAAACTACTCACACTTCATCGGAGAGGCTATGGTGTTGATGTAGAAGCCCTCCGTGGTAGATGCCCTCTCCGGCGGAGCTCCGGAACAGGCCCCGAGATGGGATCTCGCGGATACAGAAGGTTGCGGTGGTGGAATTAGGTTTTTGGCTCCGTATATGATCTGACGGGGGTACGTAGTTATATATAGGAGGAAGGAGTATGTCGGTGGAGCAACAGAGGGGCCACGAGGCAGGGGGCGCGCCCAGGGGGCGCCCTCCACCCTCGTGACCGCCTCTGGCACTTCTTCTAGGAGGTTCCAAGTCTCCTGGATCACGTTCGGTGAGAAAATCACGTTCCTGAAGGTTTTATTCCGTTTGGACTCCGTTTGATATTCTGTTTCTTCGAAATACTGAAATAGGCAAAAAAACAGCAATTCTGGGCTGGGTCTCCGGTTAATAGGTTAGTCCCAAAAATAATATAAAAGGGGAAAATAAAGCCCAATATAGTCCAAAACAGTAGACAAAGTAGCATGGAGTAATCAAAAATTATAGATACGTTGGAGACGTATCAAGCATCCCCAAGCTTAATTCCTGCTCGTCCTCAAGTAGGTAAATGATAAAAAAAGAATTTTTGATGCGGAGTGATACTTTGGCATAATTTCAATGTAAATCTTATTAATTATGACATGAATATTCAGATCCGAAAGATTCAAGACAAAAGTTCATATTGACATAAAAGTAATAATACTTCAAGCATACTAGTCAAAGCAATCATGTCTTCTCAAAATAGCATGGTTAAAGAAAGTTATCCCTACAAAATCATATAGTCTGGCTATGCTCTATCTTCATCACACAAAATATTTAATCATGCACAACCCCGATGACGAGCCAAGCAATTGTTTCATACTTTAGAAATCTCAAACTTTTTCAACTTTCACGCAATACATGAGCGTGAGCCATGGACATAGCACTATAGGTGGAATAGAACGGTGGTTGTGGAGAAGACATAAAGGAGAAGATAGTCTCACATCAACTAGGCGTATCAATGGGCTATGGAGATGCCCATCAATAGATGTCAATGTGAGTGAGTAGGGACTGCCATGCAACGGATGCACTAGAGCTATAAGTATATGAAAGCTCAACAAAAGAAACTAAGTGGGTGTGCATCCAACTTGCTTGCTCACGAAGACCTAGGGCACTTTTGAGGAAGCCCATCATTGCAATATACCAGCCAAGTTCTATAATGAAAAATTCCCACTAGTATATGAAAGTGACAACATATGAGACTCTCTATCATGAAGATCATGGTGCTTATTTTGAAGCACAAGTGTGGAAAAAGGATAGTAGCATTGTCCCTTCTCTCATTTTCTCTCATTTTTTTGGCCTTTCTCTTTTTTTATGGCCACTCTTTTTTTGGCCCTTTTTCTCTTTTTTTTGGCCACTCCTTTTTTTCGTCCGGAGTCTCATCCCGACTTATGGGGGAATCATAATCTCCATCATCCTTTCCTCACTGGGACAATGCTCTAATAATGATGATCATCACACTTTTATTTTTTCTTACAACTCAACAATTACAACTCGATACTTAGAACAAGATATGACTCTATATGAATGCCTCTGGCGGTGTACCGGGATATGCAATGAATCATACGCGACATGTATGAAAGAATTATGAACGGTGGCTTTGCCACAAATACAATGTCAACTACATGTTCATGCAAAAAGCAATATGACAAAAGTAATGTGTGTCATATGAACGGAACGGTGGAAAGTTGCATGGCAATATATCTCGGAATGGCTATGGAAATGCCATGATAGGTAGGTATGGTGGCTGTTTTGAGGAAGGTATATGGTGGGTGTATGATACCGGCAAAAAGTGCGCGGTATTAGATAGGCTAGCAATGGCGGAAGGGTGAGAGTGCGTATAATCCATGGACTCAACATTAATCAAAAGAACTCATGCACTTATTGCAAAAATTTATAAGTCATCAAAAACCAAAGCATTAAACGCATACTCCTAGGGGGATATATTGGTAGGAAAAGACCATCGCTCGTCCCTGACTGCCACTCATAAGGAATATAATCAATAAATAAAATCGTGCTCCGACTTCATCACAAGCGGTTCACCATACGTGCATTCTACGGGAATCACAAACTTCAACACAAGCATTCTTTAAATTCATAATTACCCCTTCTAGCATTGTTTAATATTATCACCTCCATATCTCAAAACAATTATCAAGCATCAAACTTATCTTAGTATTCAACGCACTCAAAAGAAAGTTTCACAAATCTTGAATACCAAGTATATTGACTTTAAGCAAATTACCATGCTATTAACGACTCTCAAAATAATCTAAGTGAAGCATGAGAGATCAATAGTTTATTTAAAACAAATCCACCACCGTGCTCTAAAAGATCTAAGTGAAGTACTAGAGCAAAAATTATTATGCTCAAAAGATATAAGTGAAGCACTATGAGCAAAAACTATCAAGCTCAAAAGATATAAGTGAAGCACATAGAGTATTCTAGCAAATTCCTTATCATGTATGGCTCTCTCAAAAGGTGTGTACAACAAGGATGATTGTGGCAAACTAAAAAGCAAAGACACAAATAATACAAGACGCTCCAAGCAAAACACATATCATGTAGTGAATAAAAATATAGCTCCAAGTAAATTACCGTTGGAAGTAGACGAAAGAGGGGATGCCTTCCGGGGCATCCCCAAGCTTTGACTTTTTGGTGTCCTTGGATTATCTTGGGCGTGCCATGGGCATCTGCAAGCTTAGGCTCTTGCCACTCTTTGTTCCATAATCCATCAAAAGAATTCACCCAAAACTTGAAAACTTCACAACACAAAACTCAATAGAAATCTCGTGAGGTCCGTTAGTGAAAGAAAACAAAAGACTACTTCAAGTTACTGTAATGAACTCATTCTTTATTTATATTGGTGTTAAACCTACTGTGTTCCAACTTCCTTATGGTTTATAAACTAATTTATTAGCCATAGATGCATTGAAATAAGCAAACAACACACGAAAAACAGAATCTGTCAAAAACAGAATAGTCTGTAGCAATCTGTAACTAACGCAAACTTCTGGAACTCTAAAAAATCTACCAAAAATATGAAGTACTAGAAAATTTGTTTATTGAACTGAAGCAAAAAGAATCAATGCAAAAGCTAGTTCCTGTGATTTACTTAATTGTTTCTCGTGAGCCCAAAGTTTCTGTTTTTCAGCAGAATCAAATCAACTATCATCATAGCTTATCCTATAGGTTGTACTTGGCACAAACACTAATTAAAACACAAAACCACATATAAACAGAAAGTAGAAACAAAATTTAACACTAAACAGGAACAAAAACAAATAACATAAATAAAATTGGGTTTCCTCCCAACAAGCGCTATCGTTTAACGCCCCTAGCTAGGCATAAAAGCGAAGATAGATCTAACGAGTGCCCCCTTGGCACCGGGAGTGTAAGTAGCAAGAGAAGGTCTCCTTTCTAAGTCATCCATACTTCTATTCAGATTAAGAACATTGCCATTAATGGATGAGGTGAGATTAAGCACGTTACGAAAATTTGCATCCAAGCTAGATTTCATTTCTTTAATAATTTCATTTTGATAAAAGCACAAGAGAGTAGTTGATTCAACTTTATCATTTAAAGGGTGCCCAAATATGGTTTCATTTTTTCATAAGTATCTATAGCATCCCCTCCAAGAAAACCTTCTTCAAAAATAGAGTCTAGAACTTGTTTGAAAGAGGCGGGCAAGCCAGCATAGAAAATTTTTAAGTAAACATCAATTTGATATTGTGGCACATAACTAGCCCGGATTCTTAATAACCTATCCCAAGCATCTTTTAAAGATTCATCAAGTAAATAGCGAAAGATTCCGGAGTCATCATCATCAAAATCATCTAAATTCTCATTAGTGATCTTGGTGGGTCTCTCGCTAGCATCATTGTTTATGAGCTTAGAAAGGATAGATAGGTTATCCAAGGCACTAGAACTCGGGAGAAATCCCTTGGTCCTTTTTGATTCGGCCATGGTAACAAGTAATCCAACAGACAAGCAAAGGCAAACGAGAAAAAGGCAAAAGAGAGAGAGAGGAGGAGATTGGGAAAGAGAGGGCAAATAAAACGGCAAGGGTGAAGTGGGGGAGAGGAAAACGAGAGGCCAATAATGTAATGCGAGAAATAGGGATTGTGATGGGTACTTGGTATAGTTGACTTTTGCGCGAACTCCCCGGCAACGGTGCCAGAAATTCTTCTTGCTACCTCTTGAGCACTGCGTTGGATTTCCCCGAAGAGGAGAGGATGATGCAGTAAAGTAGCGTAAGTATTTCCCTCAGTTTTTGAGAACCAAGGTATCAATCCGGTAGGAGATCACAAACAAGTCCCTCGTACCTACACAAAACGATAGCAACTCGCAACCAACGCTTAGGGGTTGTCAATCCCTTCACGGTCACTTACGAGAGTGAGATCTGATAGAGATAATATTTTTGGTATTTTTGATAGATAGATGCAAAGTAAAAAGTAAAAGGCAAAGTAAAACAAAGCAAGTAAATAAAGTAATGGAGATTGATATGATGAGAATAGACCCGGGGGCCATAGGTTTCACTAGTGGCTTCTCTCAAGAGCATAAGTATTTTACGGTGGGTGAACAAATTACTGTTGAGCAATTCATAGAAAAGCGAATAATTATGAGATTATCTAGGTATGATCATGTATATAGGCATCACGTCCAAAACAAGTAGATCGAAACGATTCTGCATCTACTACTATTACTCCACTCATCGACCGCTATTCAGCATGCATCTTGAGTATTAAGTAAAACAGAGTAACGCTTTAAGCAAGATGACATGATGTAGAGGGATAAATTCATGCAATATGATAAAAACCCCATCTTGTTATCCTCGATGGCAACAATACAATACGTGCCTTGCAACTCTTTCTGTCACTGAGTAAGGACACCGCAAGATTGAACCCAAAGCTAAACACTTCTCCCATTGCAAGAACTACCAATCTAGTTGGCCAAACCAAAAAGATAATTTGAAGAGACTTGCAAAGATAACTCAAGCATACATAAAAGAATTCAGAGAAGAATCAAATATTGTTCATAGATAAGCTGGATCATAAACCCACAATTCATCGGTCTCAACAAACACACCGCAAAAAGAAGATTACATCGAATAGATCTCCACAAGAGAGGGGGAGATCATTGTATTGACATCCAAAAAGAGAGAAGAAGCCATCTAGCTAATAACTATGGACCCGAAGGTCTGAAGTAAACTACTCACACTTCATCGGAGAGGCTATGGTGTTGATGTAGAAGCCCTCCATGGTAGATGCCCTCTCCGACGGAGCTCCGGAACAGGCCCCAAGATGGGATCTCGCGGATACATAAGGTTGCGGCGGTGGAATTAGGTTTTTGGCTCCATATATGATCTGACGGGGGTATGTAGGTATATATAGGAGGAAGGAGTACATCGGTGGAGCATTAGAGGGGCCACGAGGGAGGGGGCGCGCCCAGGGGGGCGCCCTCCACCCTCGTGACTGCCTCTGGCACTTCTTGGAGTAGGGTCCAAGTCTCCTGGATCACGTTCGGTGAGAAAATCACGTTCCCGAAGGTTTTATTCCGTTTGGACTCTGTTTGATATTCTGTTTCTTCGAAATACTAAAATAGGCAAAAAAAACAGCAATTCTGGGCTGGGCCTCCGGTTAATAGGTTAGTCCCAAAAATAATATAAAAGTGGAAAATAAAGCCCAATATAGTCCAAAACAGTAGACAAAGTAGCATGGAGTAATCAAAAATTATAGATACGTTGGAGACATATCATCCCCTGCCTCCTGTTACCATTAGCCTTAGACGCACAGTTCGGGACCCCCTACTCGAGATCCGCCGGTTTTGACACCGACAATGACCTCTGTCCATCCAGAGGCACCGGACAACTTGCTGGAAACGCTTCACAGCGCTTCCATTGATGAAGAACACCGTACTCTTATGAGTACGGTGATTGAGAAGGTCCGGTCCGCCAAAAGCGGATTGACCGAAGCCTGTGCTAGCCTTCTAACAGGCTTTGAGGTAAGTAATAAAATTGTGAGATAATATCACCATGTAGACAGTAGCCCCTGATGCTCTGTTTGGTGTTCGGAAAGAAACGCCGACCAGAGGATCAAATAATATTCGTAGGAGTCTAATATAAGATGTCTATGTGAATAAGCAGCAGCTGCTGGCCGCTGCCGCTCATATTGCAAAGGTCTCTAGACTGAAGCAGGACCTGGATCGGGCCGAGGGAGAGCTCGTCCTCGCGAAGAGGCAGCTGGAGGAAACTCAAGGTATGAAATACCCTGCCCGTATACTTATTAAGGATAAATGCTTTCTGCTGATAAAAACGTCATGAACATTTATAGGGGCCATGACCGAAGTGGTGTCCCTTAAGAAGGCGCTGGCCAAGGCCGAAGACAAAGCGGCCAAGGAACGCGTCGCGCGTGAGAAGCAAGAGGCCCGGGTCAGCGAGGTCCAGAAAGAGCTCCAGGATTTCGTCCAGAAGTACGAATCCTTGGAGCATGACTTTAAGACTCAAGAGTCTGAGCTTGCTGAGGCCCTCCAGAGCACGAAAGACGCCAGAGCCGAAGCCCAAAAGGCCCTCCAGGAGATCAAGGCGGCCAAAAAGATTGCGGCGGGTATGGCATTTGTTATGCAAAGCAAGCATGTGAAGGAGACTTTCCTTTTACTTACCCGTATTTGGAGTTCTCTAGGAGCGTTTGCGGATCTGCCGTGCAGCATATCAGATGCCACATAGTTCTACAGAGACGAAGAAGGGAGCTCAACAGAGAAGTTGTTCTGGTCTCAATATCTTGGGACAGAACATCCCATGCCCTTGAGCGACCAGCTGAAGCAACTGGTCGAGCTGCACAAGGCAGCCAAACTGGCCATGAAGGACCTCATAGTCCGGCAATGGCCCGCCGAGCCTATGCCCAGCAGCTACTTCGGTCTCGTGAAGCAGATTGTGAGTGCCTTCCCATGACTTGAAGTCATAAAGCGGTCGGTTTGCATTGAAGGTGAACGGATGGCCTTTGCCCGTGCAAATATGCATTGGGCGAAGATGGACGCCACGGTGCTGATGACCGAGGGGCCACCGAAGGGCAAGGAGCACCGCCAGCCTGAATTTTTTTATTATGACAGTGTCCTGAAGGGCTCCTGCCTTGTGGCAAAACAATGTACTAAGGATGTAATATTTGAATGAATGCACTCATTTTATCCTATAATATGAAACAAGTTCATTTGCGCAATATAATGCTTGTTTGATTTAAAATTTTACCTCATGTGCGGCCGTTTACAAAATCTGAGAGTTGGCCAGTCGTCGGCTTCTGCCCCCATATAACTAGTACAGGGATGTTTAGGATAAATCTAAACACTCTCTATCCAAGTTTTTGGTCCTTTAAGGAGGTGTTTAGTGCAACGAACAAGGCAATCGAACTATACAACTTTATCACCCTCACTTAGCCATAGAAGTTCTATAATTTTAAATTTTGGCGTAGCCCCTGGTATTAGGAAGGCCAAACTTGGGGCGCTATACACGCCTAAATTGGACAAAGATCGATTCCTCGCATGAAGCGGAAAAAATCTTTAAGGATTTGAAACCTCTCGAACAACAACCAGCTCTCGCCGCATCATGACAGTCAGTTTCCGGCTTTCTCTACTGAGGTGCTCTTCCGGAAGAACCGGGACACAATCGAAGTAGTTCTCCCTTTAGTACCCTAGCCGATATAGCAGATCGTAGGGTAGCAAGCATAGGAGCTGGGCAACCCAACTATTGACCCAAGACATGATTCAGAGCTAATGCATATAATGCTATAAGTTCGGGGTGCCGCACTGTTGAAAGTGTTCGGACTTTCTTGCCGTGTTATGGGGTACACTGAAGCCCCTGACGAATTGAACGTACCAGAATGTATGGATGCGATTTGTAATAAATAAACAGTGAAGGAAAAAGGAAATGAAGTAATAAGCTGACGTTGTAAATTATTTTCCATTGTATACAAGTAGTGTGATAAGCAAATAGGACTATTTGACATGCCCTAACCAAGAGCGAGCTGCGTGTGGGTATGTAAAATAGGTATAGCGATCGTTACCAGAGACCACTTGGGGATTCCCTTATACGTCAAAGCTTCTTGCCTCCTTGGTGTTTCTGTCCCGTGATGGGTTCGATAATCAGGTTATCGGAAGAGCCTTGAGAAGAGAGGGTCCTGAAAGAAAGAAAAAAGGTGAAGGTATGCGGATCCTGGGGTGGTTGAGCCGCATTGTGGACCACGGTGTGGATCCCGGGGCGGTTGAGCCGCATTGTGGACCACGGTCTAGTTGTGCCTCCGTCTATGCCCATGTTATTTTAAGTGCGTAATTATGTACGTGCGGCACAAATTTCACCGCTTGACTGGGACTAGGACGGAGGCCGAATTGCTAGGCGAGCTCTGGACGAGCTGGACGATCCTGTTGTAGAGTACTTCGGACTCCCTTGACGGTGTCCGGGGTCTTTATTGCCAAATTGAGGGTCTGTCTAAGGAGGCTGCTCTGTACTTCTGCTGCAAGGGCCGCAGTGTGCTCCTCCATACGGAGGGAGCGCTCTGTATTTCCATTGACTGTTATAACACCGCGGGGTCCGGGCATCTTGAGCTTGAGGTAGGCATAGTGTGGCACCGCATTGAATCGAGCGAATGTGGTTCGTCCTAGCAGTGCATGATAACCACTGCGGAAGGGGACGATATCGATGATTAACTCCTCGCTTCGGAAGTTGTCCGGGGATCCGGAGACCACTTCCAGTGTGATTGAGCCTGTACAACAGGCCTCTACACCTGGTATGACACCTTTGAAGGTGGTTTTGGTGGGTTTTATCCTTGAGGGATTGATACCCATTTTGCACACTGTTTCCTGATAAAGCAGATTCAGGCTGCTGCCACCGTCCATGAGGACTCGTGTGAGGTGGAATCCGTCAATGATAGGGTCAAGGACCAGTGCGGCTAAGCCGCCATGACAAATACTGGTCGGATGGTCCCTGCAATCAAAGGTGATCGGACAGGAAGACCATGGGTTGAACTTTGGGGTGAATGGCTCCATCGCATAGACGTCCCTTAGTGCACGCTTCCGCTCCCACTTGGGAATATGGGTGGCGTATATCATATTTACCGTTTTTACTTGGGGAGGAAATTTCTTCTGTCCCCTTGTGTTCGGTAGCCGGGGTTCCTCGTCGTCATTAGTATGCGACCCCTTTTCCTTGTTTTCAGCATTTAGCTTGCCGGTCTGTTTAAATACCCAACATTCTCTGTTGGTGTGGTTGGCTGGTTTATCGGGGGTGTCGTGGATTTGACATGAGCGATCAAGTATGTGGTCCAGACTGGACGGGCCCGGATTGTTTCTTTTAAATGGCTCTTTCCATTTACCAGACTTGGAGCCACTGAATCCGGCATTGACGGCCGTGTCTTCGGCGTTATCGCCATTATTGCGACGCTTGTGTCTGTTGCGCCGGGGCTTGCCGTTGCTATCTCTGGCGTCTGAAGTGACAGGATTTCTTGATGTGTTGTTGCTACAAGCCAACTAGCTGTCCTCGCCCGCACAAAAGTGGGTCATAAGTGTCGTAAGGGCTGCCATGGACTTCGGCTTCTCTTGGCCGAGGTGTCACGCAAGCCACTCGTCATGGATGTTATGCTTAAAGGTCGATAGGGCTTCAGCATCCGGACAGTCGACGATTTGGTTTTTTTAGTTAAGAACCGAGTCCAGAATTTCCTAGCTGACTCTCCGGGCTGTTGGGTTATGTGACTTAAGTCATCAGCGTCCGGTGGTCGCACATAAGTTCCCTGGAAGTTGTCAAGGAATGCTTCTTCCAGGTTCTCCCAACTGCCAATGGAGTTTGCTGGCAGACTATTCAGCCAATGCCGAGCTGGTCCCTTGAGTTTTAGTGGGAGGTACTTGATGGCATGTAGATCATCGCCGCAGGCCATGTGAATGTGGAGAAGGAAATCTTTGATCCATACCGCGGGGTCTGTTGTCCCATCATATGGTTTGATGTTCACGGGTCTAAACCCTTCTGGGAATTCATGCTCCATTACTTCGTCAGTGAAGCATAGGGGGTGTGCGGCGCCTCTATGCCGGGCTACATCGCGACACAGTTCGGATGAGTCTGGTCTGCTGTATTCGGCTCGGACGGATTTGTATTTAGTATATCTGGCATGGCGGTCGTCGTCACGCGTTGGGGTGTGCCCCCGTTATCCGTAGATCGATCTGGACTGTAGGTCATGCGTGTAGCCCCGGGCCTTCGTGTTTTTATTTGTTCTATGACAGGGTGCGGGCTAGTGTTCAGGCTGATACGCCGCTTTGTCTCAGCCACGAGGTGGTCGGTCAGCCGCATCCTACGCTGGTAGTATAGGCTCTAGTGCCTTGTCCTCAAATTGAGGTAACAACCTGCGCCTTGGGTAACTTTTGGTTGGGTGCTCAAGTCCCTATTCCTCGACCGCCAGGACCTCAGTCCATCTGTCAGTGAGCAGATCTTGATCAGCTTGAAGCTGCTGCTATTTTTTCTTCAGGCTCTTTGCAGTGACTATAAGCCGGCGCTTGAAGCGCTCCTGCTCGACGGGATCCTCAGGCACGGTAAATTCGTCATCTCCGACGCTCACCTCGTCTTCAGAGAGGGGCATGTAATTTTCATCCTCCGAGTCTTCATCCATTGCCTGTTCATCAGGGCTAGCTTGCCCATCCTCCCATCCGGCCTGTTCGAAGCTTGGCTGGGCGGGATTATTTTCATCTTCGGCATCACCCGGAGTGCTATTATCCCTTGTGCTGGTATCGCTGTTTCTACCCTGGCGTGGTTTAGAGCGGCGCCGCTAATGTCGGCGCTTCGGCTGCTTCTCGAGAGGATTACCCTCCGTCGCATCCTTTTGATCCTCGCCATTGTTTTCTGTGGGCGTGTCCACCATATATATGTCATATGATGAGGTGGCTGTCCAGCGTCCTGTGGGCGTTGGTTCCTGTTCTTCTCCGGCATCGTCGTCCATACCATCGATGTCTTTGGAGTTGAAATCAAGCATGTCGGTTAAGTCATCGACAATGGCTATTAAGTGGGTGGTGGGTGGGTAACGAATTCCTTCGTCGTTCGCTTCCCACTCAAGCGGGACATAGTTCGACCAAGAGTCTCCTGACAGGGAGAGATATTTTAATGAGTTTAGCATGTCGCCCAAGGGCGAGTGTTGAAAGATATCCATGGAGCTAAACTCCATGATCGGTGCCTAGTTAGATCCGATGGGCACGGATGCACGCGGTTTGGAGCCTATGGCCAGAAACGAATCCGAGGGTCCGATGACACAGACCTCATTGGGAGTGAATCTGTGTTCGGCTCTTAAAAACTTCATCCCCATAAAACTCAACAAGAACTCGTGAGATATGTTAGTATAAATCAATGCAAAACCTTATAATTCTCTATTGTAGAAAATCACTAAAATTATTATTTAACATTGCATACTAAATTACTATGCATATTTAATACTCCTATCCACAAACAGAATCATTAAACAAGCAAACATATGCAAACAATGCAACCATAACAACAATCTGCCAAAACAGTACAGTCTGTAAAGAATGAAAGAACAATCATACTTCCGTAACTCCCAAAATTCTAAAAATTTACCACACTATAGAAAATTTATCAGAGATTATTTTGCAAAAAATTTAAACATTTTAACACATTCTAACTTTTCTTGGGAATTTTTGCAACAGCGATAAACTTTCTGTTTTGAAACAGCAACATGTAGACTTGCAAAATAAGCATGGTAAAGGCTATCCTTGACATTTTTATTGAAAATAAAGATTCAAAACATTATTCTAGGTAACATCAATCAAGTCCTAACAAAAAAAATGACGCTCCAAGCAAAACACATATCATGTGACGAATAAAAATGTAGCTCCAAGTGAGGTTACCGATAATGTTGGAGACGAAAGAGGGGATGCCTTCCGGGGAATCCCCAAGATTAGTTGCTTGGATCTTCCTTGAATATTTACCTTGGGGTGCCTTGGGAATCCCCAAGCATAGGGTCTTGTCACTCCTTATTCTCCTCATATCGACATCTCACCCAAAACTTGAAAACTTCAATCACACAAAACTTAACGGAACTTCGCAAGATAGGTTAGTATGATAAAGAGCAAACCATTTCACTTTGGTACTGTCAAAGACAAGATTCATAATTGTTTCCACACAGTAACCACTATAGTATATCATTTCCACAATTTATATTGAGCAATATAAGCCATAGAAACTAGAAAACAAGCAAATTATGCATTGAAAATAGAATCTGTCAAAAACAGAACAGTATGTAGTAATCTATACTCCAACCATACTTCTGCTACTCCAAAAATTCTAAAAAATTAGGAAAACATAGGGAATTTGTATATATATCACCTGTAAGAAAATTCAGATCAAAAGCACGTTCTAGTGAATTTTAGAAATTCCTGGACTGAATGCAGAAGTTTCTGTTTTTGGACAGAATCAAGTCAACTATCATCCACGCTATCCCAAAGGCTATACTTGGCACTTTATTGAAACAAAAGCAATAAAAAATGATTACTACAGTAGCCTAATCATGTGAATACACAAAAACAATAAGTGTAAGTGTTGGTTTGTCCCCCAACAAGCACTTTTATTTAATGTCTTTTAGCTAGGCATGATTGTCGGTGTCAAAACCGGCGGATCTCGGGTAGGGGGTCCCGAACTGTGCGTCTAGGTGGATGGTAACAGGAGACAAGGGACACGATGTTTTTACCCAGGTTCGGGCCCTCTCGATGGAGGTAAAACCCTACTCCTGCTTGATTAATATTGATGATATGGGTAGTACAAGAGTAGATCTACCACGAGATCGGAGTGGCTAAACCCTAGAATCATGCCTATGGTATGATTGTTGTTCGTCCTACGGACTAAAACTCTCCGGTTTATATAGACACCGGAGAGGGCTAGGGTTACACAGAGTTGGTTACAATGGGAGGAGATCTTCATATCGTATCGCCAAGCTTGCCTTCCATGCCAAGGAAAGTCCCATTCGGACACGGGACGGAGTCTTCAATCTTGTATCTTCATAGTCCAGGAGTCCGGCCAAAGGTCATAGTCCGGCCATCCGGACACCCCCTAATCCAGGACTCCCTCAGTAGCCCCCAAACTAGGCTTCAATGACGTTGAGTCCGGCGCGCAAGTTGTCTTCGGCATTGCAAGGTGGGTTCTCCCGCAAATTCTCTGTATCCGTCGAATAGTGTCCTGCTTCAAGTGCGTGCTGCCCTCCTCTGCTTCTGTGCCCCATAATGACCATCTTCCACGTGTCAAACGAATGCGAAAAGTCAGGGGATTTTTTCAGTTACCCCCTTGGTTCCGTTAATGAGCCGCCCATAAAAGAGACGGGGATTTAGATCCAATTCACACCATCTTCCCTCCGCGAGATTTCATCAGAGCGCCTTCGACAGAGATCCATTCCACCATGGCCGGTCGGTGCAGCTCCTCCTTTCGCCCCTCCAGCGCTCGGCCCAGAGATTGGGGGCGGTGTTCCGTCCCGCATAGCGAGCTAGTAGTGCTTCAGTCCAAGGGGCTTCTCCCCCCAGCATATATGGTCCCATTTCGAGCCGGGATTACTACCTATTGCAACGGAGAGCATGCGGAGAGCGTCCCCAATCCCTCTCGAGGAGAGTGGGTATGCCTAGTCCCTTATTTGGTGAGAGGACTCGGATTTCCAATTCATCCATTTCTTCGAGGGTTGCTGGAGTTCTACGGCCTCCAGCTACACAACCTCACGCCCGCCTCCATTCTGCACATTGCGGGCTTCGTGGCCCTCTGCGAGCTGTTCTTGGGTGTTGAGGCCCATTTCGCTCTGTGGAAGAGGTTGTTTTTCCTGGTGCCTCGTTCTCAGGAGGGGTCTATTTATCAAGTGGGCGGAGCCGAACTATGGCGCATCGCCGGGACCGGATATCTATCCGGCACCCCAAAGAGGGTGTCCGAAGACAGGCCCTCGGAATGGTTTTATATAGATGACATCCCCCTACCGGACCCTGTACAGATCGGCCTCCCCGAGTTCAATAATGCCCGTTGAAGAAGCGCCTGAGTTGGCGCCCACGGAACCCTCAGAGGGAAGCTGACAGGGACGTCATGTACCTGATGAGCCGGATAAGGTTGTTGGCTCATTCCGGACTGACCATGATCAAGGTCATGGCCATATGCATCACGCGAGGGGTGCAGCCGCTTCAATACAGAGGCCACCCCATGTGGGATTTCAACGGGGAGGATGATGCTACCCGGTGCGGTCGCAAGGGGCCAGATTCGGCCGCCACTTTAACGAGAATCTTATCCGCTTTGTACAAGGGGAAGAGGAAGAATTCCTCCGCGTCAAACCGGAAGGCGGATTCTCTATGTACAATCCTCCTAGTTAGGTGAGCGGACACTTTCACTTGCCTATCCGTTTTCGAAATTCCTGTAGTTGAGTACTTAGACTAGTAATGTTTAAACGCAGGAGCTGCGCCAGGCTGTGAAGGAAATAAACAGCTCTGCTCCACAACCCGAGGATCCGGAACGGTCCCTCGATCCAGACTCCCAAGAAGATCCGGACTTATGCGTGGAGTTGGTTGATGGAGTATTTCATCAATTGAGCAAGGATAACTCTTTAGTGGCCATCCCGGCCGACTATCCCGGACTACCTCCAGCCTCCAAGGTAACTAAGACCGAAGTCCCAGTATTCTCATGTTTTATCTTGTATGCCGTGCACTAACAATGTTTCGCGGGGTAAATCCTTGAGGCGGAAGGCCGAGCCCACGGTGGGCAGCCAACAAGGGCCGCTGAAACCAGGCAGGCAAAAAAGAAGTGCGGACCAGATCGAGATTCCGGTGCAACGTTATGGTGTGCGGATTTAACGCCTAGGGTTTATGCCCTTGAGTCCTACTAGTGCTCATGATTTTCTTAGAAAGAAGAGAGCCTGCCGGACTATGTCCACCGGCCAAGGTTCAAGGCCGGGTCCGGAAGTGGAGGAGGACACGGGATGCGCCTCGGGCGCTCCTCCGTCAGAGGGCACCGACGGGCTATCTGCCACTAATTCAGAGGTGGAGAGTGCCCTAAACCACAGGCGTCGCCGGACTATTCTCCGTGACGCGTGTTTTCCCCCAGAGGCATTGGACGCCTTTAATACAGGAGATGCGTATCTCCGTGCTGCTCAAAATGGTCTAGCCAGAGCCACGGAGCAGTATGTGAAAGACATACAGGTGAGTAGAATTGAAGGTTATATATGTCAGTAGCCCCCGAGACTTGAAACAGTGAAGATAACTGTTTGAAGGATCATGTGCTATGCAGTGTCTTACAAAGAAGAACACGCAATTGTCCCAGGAGCTCGAAGAGTGCAAGGCTCAGCTCGCGGCCGCATTGGCCGCTTCAGAGAATGTCAAGGGGACGCCCGCATGTAATATGTGCTTCGAAAGGTACCTCCGTTTTGAAATGCAGCAGGCGTGCAACCCTGACTATAATAATGCAGATGAGGCCGGAGCAAATCCGGACCAGCAACAAATCCTACGCCAACTAAAGGCTGGCGAGAACGTGCTGACGAGGGTGAGGCAAGAGAAGAACAAGCTTCAAGACGCCAATACCCAGCTAGGCGAGGAACTGAAAGATGTTCGCATTCAGCTGTCTTCTACCGTGAAGGAGAATCGGCGACTTCGACGCGGCATTTTTAGTAAGTGCTTGAACGAATCTTCGAAAAAAGAATTCGGCGAGAAAGTCGATTGACAGAGCTATGTCTATAGGTCTGCTGACGGGTCGTCCGGCGGAGTAAATGCCCGGTTCATCGGGAGACCATCTTCCCGAGCTGTTGCAACTACACGAGCGAGTTCGGCAGGCAATGCAAGGCGTCATCCAGGCTATGTGGCCATCCCTCTCCGTGCCCGAAGGCCTTGAGGAGCTTGCCAAGAAGCTGGAGGGAGTGCGGCAGCGCTTCCAGTTATGGAAGATATCGGCTTGCTGTCAAGGTGCCAGGGAGGCCTGGGCCATGGTGAAGACTCGGTACACGAAGGCTGACCCAAACCACATGGCCGAGGTCGGCCCTATAGGTCCGGACGGAAAGGAGATCCCGGTCAGCTTGGCATATGGTCAGGTGGAGCTGGCTGCAAAGTATTCCCAAGAGGACTGTAAATTAGACCGCCTGTTAGATGGCATTGAAGAAGAATATGCCGAGTCGGATTGACTATGTAAAAATGACATAAAAATGTCCTCTAGCCGGATTGTAGATCGTTTGTCATTGCGGACCTTTTTGCTTCGACCTCTGGACCCTATAGTCTGGAGTGTGTCCGAATACCCTCTTGGTTATGTAAGAACCGGGGCATGCATGGAGACAAGGCGTAGGGGTCATAAGTGCTTTAGCAGACAAGTGCCCAACTAGTTATGTTATATTACATGGTTAGTAAGAAACATCTTCCAGAGAGAATAGTTCCGTTAGGGGTTCCTTTCCCTGGGAGGCATGCCCTAAAGTGCATGTCCGAACTGCCAGAAAGAGCAGAAAAGCATCTGGGGGCAAAAAAGTAAATACGAAAGATCATCTTTTAGCTCACCGACCGAATATTCCCTTAAGAACGCTAGCTTTCGGCTTCACCCAGTCTAAGGTACACATCCGGCTGACCCGGCAGTAACAATCGCAGAGGTGCTCCCTTTACCACCTAGCCGAACGAATGGGAACGTAGGGGTAAGCACAGGAGCCAGGCAACCCAGCTTGGCCAAAACTTAAGTCATATCGATGCATATAATGGTGTATAAAAGGTTCATGCGGAAGCATTAAACATGTTTTGGGCGTGAGGCCCGTTTTAAACTTCTTGGTAGAGAAGCCCCCAGGGATTGTGAGCGCAGGTAGCGCGTCGGGTGCGTGCGAATATTGCACATGCGAGCCCCTAAGGGCTTGTGAGAAAAAAGGGGGAGGGAGAAGGAACAAAATCCCGGACCGCCAAAAATAAAAACAAAAAATAAAACAAAGGGACGAGGGAAGGAGACGAACACGGAGTCCGGCGCTAGGCGTAGAACCTTCGTAGGCGTGCTGCATTCCATGGGTTCGGCTCGAGTCGGTTGTCCGATGCGCCTCGCAGACGGTACGCTCCGCCGGTCAGTACTTGGTCGATGATGAAGGGGCGCTCCCATTTGGGCTTTAATTTATCCTTTTTCTTGTCTGGCAGGCGTAGAACTAGTTCGCCAACGTTATATGTTTTGGTCCGTACTTCTCTACTTTGATATCTTCGAGCCTGCTGTTGATAGAATGCGGAACGAGCCTTTGCCACGTCGCGCTCCTCTTCCAATGCGTCCAAGCTGTCCTGCCGATCGAGCTCGGCTTCTCTTTCTTCGTACATGCGCACTTGAGGTGAGTCATGGATTATGTCGCATGGCAGTATTGCCTCTGCGCCGTATACCATAAATAATGGTGTGAATCCGGTAGTGTGATTCGGCGTGGTCCGCAGCCCCCAGAATACGGAGTCAAGCTCCTCTATCCAGTGCATGTCAGATTCCTTGAGGGATCACACTAGTCTGGGTTTGATGCCGCTCATAATGAGACCGTTGGCCCGTTCGACTTGACCGTTAGTTTGAGGGTGATAGACTGAAGCGTAGTCGAGCTTAATGCCCATGTTTTTGCACCAAAGTTTGACTTCATCGGCCGTGAAGTTTGTGCCGTTGTCGGTTATGATGCTGTGGGGGACACCGTAACGGTGTACAACCCCAGAAAGGAAGTCTATCACTGGTCCGGATTCGGCCGTCTTTACAGGCTTGGCTTCTATCCATTTGGTGAATTTGTCCACCATGACCAGTAGGTATTTTTGCTTGTGGGTTCCTCCATTAAGGGGTCCGACCATGTCAAGCCCCCAGACCGCGAAAGGCCAGGTAATGGGTATAGTTTGTAGGGCGGTAGGCGGCATGTGGCTTTGGTTGGCGAATAACTGTCAACCAACACATCGTTGCACTAAGTCCTGAGCGTCTGCCCGGGCCGTTGGCCAATAAAATCCGGTACGGAAGGCCTTGCTTATAAGGGCCCGGGCTGCGGCGTGGTGCCCGCCAAGTCCGGCATGGATTTTAGCCAAAAGGTCTCGTCCTTCTTCTTCGGAGATACACCTTTGAAGGACTCCAGTTGTGCTTTTCTTGTAAAGCTCTCCCTCGTGGACTTTTTAGGCTTTAGATCGCCACACTATGCAGCGGGCATCGTTTTGGTCCTCGGGAAGTTCCTGCCTAGCTAGGTAGGCTAGGAATGGCTTTGTCCAAGGGGCAATGACTGCCATTACTTCGTGGGCTGACGACGTTATTTCATTGGCGTAGCCCCCAATTGTGTCAGGGTGCTCGGTGAGGGGCGGTGTAGTTGCGTCCGGGCTATTGTTTACGGATTCTCCGTCCCATGATACAGATGGCTTGAACAGCCTTTCTAGGAAGATGTTGGGAGGGACGGCCTCGCGCTTGGCGCCGATGCGTGCCAACACGTCTGCTGCTTGGTTATTTTCCCGGGCTATGTGATGAAATTCGAGCCCCTCAAACCGAGCTGACATCTTTAAGATGGCGTTGCGGTAAGCTGCCATTTTCGGGTCCTTGGCGTCAAAGTCTCCATTTATTTGGGATATTGCGAGATTTGAATCCCTGCGGACCTCTAGGCGCTGAATGCCCATGGAGACTGCCATTCGGAGGCCATGTAAAAGGGCCTTGTATTCGGCTGCGTTGTTTGAATCCGTGTACATTATCTGAGGTACGTATTGGACTGTGTCCCCGATTGGGGACGTCAGTACGACGCCAGCCCCCAGGCCAGCCAAAATTTTGGAGTCGTCGAAGTGCATGATCCAGTTGGAGTATGCGCCGTATTCTTTAGGGAGTTCGGCTTCAGTCCATTCGGCAATGAAGTCGGCCAAAACCTGCGACTTAATAGCTCCCCTTGGCTTGTAGGTTATATCAAACGGGAGGAGCTCGATGACCCATTTGGCAATCCGGCCCGTTGCGTCGCGGTTGTTTATAATGTCATTAAGGGGTACTTCGGATGCCACTGTTATGGAGCACTCTTGAAAGTAGTGTCGCAGCTTCCGGGATGCCATGAACATCGCGTATGCTATCTTTTGATAATGCGGGTACCGTGACTTGCATGGAGTTAGCACAGTGGACACATAGTACACTGGTTTTTGGAGGGGAAACTTGTGTCCGTTCGCTTCTCGTTCGACGACGAGCACCACGCTGACAACTTGATGGGTTGCTGCGATGTATAATAGCATTGGTTCGCCCATGTTGGGCGCGGCCAGGACCGGATTTTTTGCCAATATGGCTTTTATTTCTTCGAGTCCGGCCGTGGCGGCCTCCGTCCACTCGAAGTGGTCGGTGCGCCGTATGAGGCGATAGAGGGGTAATGCCTTTTCTCCTAAGCGGGAGATAAAGCGGCTTAGAGTCGCCACGCATCCTGTCAGTTTTTGTATTTGTTTGAGGTCCTTTGGGGTATCTAATTGTGACAGAGCTCGGATCTTGGCTGGGTTTGCTTCAATTCCTCTACCGGATACGATGAAGCCCAGGAGCTTTCCGGCTGGTACGCCGAAAATGCATTTTTCCGGGTTGAGCTTAATGTCATATGTTCGGAGATTGTCGAACGTGAGCCTCAAGTCGTCTACTAGAGTATCGACGTGTTTTGTTTTGACGACCATGTCGTCTACGTATGCTTCGACTGTTTTGTCGATCTGGTTGGCCAGACATGTCTGAATCATGCGCTGATATGTTGCGCCGACGATTTTGAGCCCGAAGGGCATCGTGTTGAAGCAGAATGGGCCGTACGGGGTGATGAATGCCGTTGCGGCCTGGTCTGACTCTGCCATCTTGATTTGATGGTAGCCAGAGTATGCATCGAGCAAACACAATGAGTCGTGTCCTGCAGTGGCATCGATGATTTGATCGATTCGAGGGAGTGGGAAAGGGTCCTTTGGACAGGCCTTGTTTAGGTCTTTGAAATCGACACATAGGCGCCAAGATTTGTCCTTCTTTGGTACCATCACCAGGTTTGCTAGCCAGTCCGGATAATTTATGTCTCTGATGAACCCGGCTCCCAGCAGTTTTGCTAGCTCCTCTCCCATGGCTTGTCTCTTAGGTTCGGAAAAGCGCCGTAGGGTCTGCTTGACGGGTTTAAACCCTTTTATGATGTTCAGGCTGTGCTCAGCCAGCCTGCGTGGGATTCTTGGCATATCCGAGGGGTGCCAGGCGAAAATGTCCCAATTTTCTCGCAGAAATTTTCTGAGTGCGGCGTCTACATCGGGTTTTAATTGTGCCCCGATGGAGGCCGTTTTTGTAGGGTCCGTTGGATGGACTTGGAATTTGACTATTTCGTCCGCCGGTTTAAAAGAGGTGGACTTGGATCTCTTGTCTAGTATCACGTCGTCCCTGTCCATCATGGAGCGCAACGCCGTTAACTCCTCGGCCGCTAGGGCCTCAGATAATGCCTCCAGGGCCAGTGCGGCTGTCTTGTTTTCTGCGCAGAGCGCTATGTCCGGATCACTTGCGAGAGTGATGATTCCGTTGGGACCGGGCATTTTGAGCTTCATGTACCCGCAATGGGGTATGGCTTGTAAAATTGTAAATGCTTCTCGCCCTAGCAAAGCGTGGTAGCCGCTGCTGAATGGGGCCACTTGAAACGTGACCTCCTCGGATCTGTAATTGTCCAGCGTGCCGAACACCACATCCAGTGTGATTTTTCCTGAACTGCACGCTTCCTGGCTTGGGATTATTCCCCTAAAAGTTGTGTTGCTTCTCTCAATGCAGCTCCAGTCAATTTCCATTTTTCGCAGGGTTTCCTCGTAGATGAGGTTGAGTCCGCTGTCGCCGTCCATGAGTACCTTTGTAAGTCGGAAGCCGTCCACTATCGGACAGAGGACCAATGCGGCTGGTGCCCGGGCTGTCCGGAATTTAGGTTCGTCACTGGCGTTAAAGGTGATAGCCGTGTCACTCCATGGGTTTATTGTTGCTACTTGGTAGACTTCGGCAAGGTTGCCGAGCGTTCGTTTCCTTGCATTGTTTGATGTAAATGTCTCGAAATCTGTCGACACCGTACTGGGGAGGTATTCTTCGGGTGCTGGAGTTAAAAGCTCCTCGGAGCTTCTGGCTACCTGCCGTAGTATCCAACATGCTCTGAGGCTATGCGTTGGTGTGGCTTTCCCTGAATTATGAATTCTACAGGGTCCATTGAGCCATCCTTCCAATACGGTCCCGTACCCTATAGAGGTTTTTTTATGTTTGGCTCAGATGCCTGGCGATAATGCACCCTTTTCTTTCGGACTCGTGTTATATTCGGGGCCGGATTGTCCTAGAATTTATCTTCGGTTTTCCGAACGCTTTCAATCGCGCAGTACTTTCGTACTATGGATGTCAAGTCATCGAATCGTGTAATTTCACGGCGACTTATGGCGTTGAGGATTCCGATGTTCGTGCAGTTGTTAAGGAAGAGTGAAATTGCTTCTCTCTCGCGGCAGTCCTTTATCCTGTTCATAACCAGGAGGAATCTGGCCCAGTAGTGGTGTACTGTTTCTCTGGACTCTTGCCGTATTAGGGATAAATCCTGTATAGTTGGGTGGGCGGGTGGAAATAAATCCGTAACCCTGCCCGATGTAAGATTCAGGGGCCGAGCGGTTTCCGAATTCGGAAGCTTGCTTTCTCGGATATTATTTAATGAATCGGGCCTACTGCCTGACTTTAGGTTCAGGGTTCAGGCGACATCCTCCCCTCCGCGGGTTTCCGGCTTAGAGGGATAGGGAATCCGGACGCATCTGGTCCTCAGGGAGGGCGCAGACTCGCCGCATTGTTCTTCCACCACTTCAACATGGTGGGTGATATGGGGAGAGTCGATCTCTCTCTGATCAGGTTTAAGCCCAATCTGGTCGTAATCAGTAGCGACTCCCAGGGCCGCGATCGATCCAAGAGTTCGTTCAGGGAGAAGAGCTCCATCGGATCTAACTGCTCGGCGAGCTCCGAGCTGATGTGAAGATTTCTTTCGATGGCCTGAGAGGTCATCGTTGGCGCGGCGGCCGAACTGGCGGTCATCAAAAACCTGCCTAGCCGGAGAGTTTGGCCGACAGCCAAAACTCCTTTAGCAACGACGCCGTCTTTAAAGACGGGATGCGGCATCCTTCCTGATGGTGACGACACAGCGGAACTCTCAATGAAAGCACCAATGTCGGTGTCAAAACCGGCAGATCTCGGGTAGGGGGTCCCGAACTGTGCGTCTAGGCGGATGGTAACAGGAGACAAGGGACATGATGTTTTTACCCAGGTTCGGGCCCTCTCGATGGAGGTAAAACCCTACTCCTGCTTGATTAATATTGATGATATGGGTAGTACAAGAGTAGATCTACCACGAGATCGGAGTGGCTAAACCCTAGAATCTAGCCTATGGTATGATTGTTGTTCGTCCTACGGACTAAAACTCTCCGGTTTATATAGACACCGGAGAGGGCTAGGGTTACACAGAGTCGGTTACAATGGGAGGAGATCTTCATATCATATCGCCAAGCTTGCCTTCCACGCCAAGGAAAGTCCCATCCGAACACGGGACGGAGTCATCAATCTTGTATCTTCATAGTCCAGGAGTCCGGCCAAAGGTCATAGTCCGGCCATCCGGACACCCCCTAATCCAGGACTCCCTCAATGATGATTTCAATGATGCTCGCATAAAAGATAAGAATTGAAACATAAAGAGAACATCATGAATCATAATTTCCTCTCTCATAACAATTTTCAGTAGCATCATGAATAGATTCATCAATATAACCATCACATAAAGCATTCTTTTCATGATCCAAAAGCATAGAAAATTTATCACTCTCCATATAAGCAATTTTATTCTCATTCACAATAGTGGGAGTATCATATGAAACTCGAATACTGAAAATTGTTTCCACATTAAGAGAGTAATGTTCAGTAAAGGGATATTCAAAATTATGACAATAATTAGCACTACTTTTTATAACATAAGTATCATCACAATGATCATCATAAGTAGCAACTTTATTCTCAGCATAGATAGGAGGCATGCAATCATCATAGAAAATTTGATCATTCAAAGTAGGGGGACTAAAAAGATCATCTTCATTAAGCATATGATCCCCAAGTATGGGACAAACATTAATTGAAGCAAATAAATTTTCAAACATGGCATTCTCATCAAACATAGCATCCCCAAGCTTGTGGCTTGGCATATCATAAACATAATCACTCTCATCATTAAAATTATGAATAGCACCAACGGTATAACAATTGCTATCATCATAATTTCCCAAGTTGGCGCCAAAAAGATTTCCAAGATTATAAGAAGTATCATTATCTTCCCAATCATAATCATCACAACAAGTAATAGGAATAACAAAATCATCATCAATAGTGCTCTCGGACTTTGTGCCATAAGACATAGAAGCAATATCATCATCAAGTGCATCATCTTCCACAATTATTTTTGATTCATTTTCATGAGGCACAACAATAATAGGAGCAACATTATTTGGGAGAGATACCTTTTTTCCTCTATTCTTTCTTCTTTTCTTATTCTTCACCACATCATGTGTGGGTTTGATTAATTTCTTCGAGCTTCTTGTTGAAGAGATTGATTGGATAGGAAGCTCCTCCTCATTACCTGATTCATCATAATAAACACTAGGAGGGTATTGGGAAATATTTTCACTTTCATTAGTATTCCTTTTATATCCTATTGGTTTTCCCATCTTTCTATAGTTGGCAATATAAGCATTCTCATTGAGATTTACCATGCAAAACATATAGATATACTTTAGCTTAGTTTCAATGTCGTACTTCAAACCAACTCTTTTTATGTGTCAATTCTTCACTCCGCCAAAATAGATAAAGCTCATTATAAAGTTCAAGGGTGATCAAGTTATTGCAATATTTGGACACGACTCGATCATGAAAAAGCATGCATTGGAAATTAAGGTGACCAACTTTATTGCAAAGTTCACAAGTAATAGGACAAAGAGAGCATAATTTTGTAGCAAATTCATCTATCACTTTGAGCAAAGAATTGGTTCTATCATGTTTATGCTTCTTACAAAATCTATCTTCCCTATAACACACGTATTCATTAAGTTTATGCACTCCACAAAAATTGGCATGCTTGTAAGAAACATGTTTGTCATGACTTGTGCAATCATCGTTAGCATTTTGGATGTTCAAAGAATTCATACAAACAACATTGCAATCATGCTCATAATTCAAATATTTTGTGCCAAACATTTTATTGACTTCTTCTTCTGACAATTGAGCACAATTTTCCGATCCATCATTTTCAAGAAAGATATTATGAAGATGATCAATAATATGATGCAACCTCAATTCCATTATTTTAATGTAGCTTTCTTTTATAAACCAAACTAGTAATAAAACAAGAAACTAAAAGATTTGATTGCAAGATCTAAATATATACCTTCATGCACTCACCTCCCTGGCAACGGCGCCAGAAAAGAGCTTGATGTCTACTACGCAACTTAATTCTTGTAGACACGTGTTAGGCCTCCAAGCGCAGAGTTCTGTAAGACAGTAGCAATTTTCCCTTAAGTGGATGAGCTAAGATTTATCAATCTATGGGAGGCGTAGGATGAAGATGGTCTCTCTCAAACAACCCTGCAACCAAATAATAAAAAGTCGCTTGTGTCCCCAACACACCAAATACAATAGCAAATTGTATAGGTGCACTAGTCCAGCGAAGAGATGGTGATACAAGTGTAATATGGATAGTAGATATTGATTTTTGTAATAAGAACAATAAAAAACAGCAAGGTAGCAATTGATAAAACGGAGCATTAATGGTATAGCAATGCTTGAAAATGAGGCCTAGGGTCCGTACTTTTGCTAGTGCAATCTCTCAACAATGCTAATATAATTGGATCATATAACCATCCCTCAACGTGCGATGAAGAATCACTCCAAATTTCCTATCTAGCGGATTACATAAGAAGAAATTGTTTGTAGGGTATGAAACCACCTTGAAGCTATTCTTTCCGATCAATCTATCCAAGAGTTCGTACTAAATAACACCAAATAATTTCAGATTCATAATACTCAATCCAACACAAAGAACGTCAAAGAGTGCCCCGAGATTTCTACCGGAGAAACAAAGACAAGAACGTGCATCAACCCCTATGCGTAGATTACCCCAATGTCACCTCGGGAATCCACAAGTTGAGTGACAAAACATATATCAAGTGAATCAATATAATACCCCATTGTCACCACGGGTATTCATATGCAAGACATATATCAAGTGCTCTCAAATCATAAAAATATTCAATCCGATAAAACAAAATCTCAAAGGGAAAACTCAATTCATCACAACAAGATAGAGAGGGAGAAACACCATATGATCCAACTATATTAACAAAGCCCACGATACATCAAGATTGTGCCATCCAGAACACGAGAGAGAGAGAGAGAGAGAGATTAAACACATAGCTACTGGTACAAACCCTCAGCCCCGAGGGTGGACTACTCCCTCCTTATCATGGTGGCCGCCGGGATGATAAGATGGCCACCGGTGATGATCTTCCCCTCCGGCGGAGTGCCGGAACAGGGTCTAGATTTGTTTTTCGTGGCTACAGAGGCTGGCGGTGATGGAACTTCCGATCTAGGGTTACTTCTGATGGTTTCTCTATTTATAGTATTTTTTGGCATTGGTTTCACGTGAAGATGGGCCTCGAGGTGAGCACAACCCATCGGGCAAGCCGGGCCCACCAGTCGTGCCCCGGTGTCTTGTGCCCTACCCCTTCACCTTCTAGTCCTTCCATGAAGCTTCGGGGGTGTCTTTTGTTTCAAAAAATTTGTCAAAAAGTTTCAGCTCATTTGGACAACTTTCATTTCTGCACAAAAAACACCACCACGGTAGTTTTGCTGAAAACAACATTAGTCCGTGTTAGTTCAATGCAAATCATAACAAGACCATATAAAATTATTGTAAACATGGCATGAATACTTTATAAATTATAGATACACTAGAGACGTATATATCAACCACCATAAAGACTCAACTATACTTATATCGTCACCAAACGTTAAGTGTGTAGACCCTGCGGTTTCGAAAACTATGCAGACATGACCGAAAACCTCTACGGTCAATAACCAATAGCGGGACTTGGATGCCCATATTGGTTCCTACATATTCTACGAAGATCTTATCAGTCGAACCTCGACGTCAAGGATTCAATTAATTCCGCATGCAGTTCCCTTTGCCTATCGGTATGTTACTTGCCCGAGATTCGATCGTCGGTATCTCCATACCAGTTCAATCTCGTTACCGGCAAGTCTCTTTACTCGTTCCATAATACAAGATCTCGTGACTAACTCATTGGTCACATTGCTTGCAAGATTATTGTGATGTTGTATTACCGACTAGGCCCTAAGATACTTCTCCGTCATACGGAGTGACAAATCTCAGTCTTGATCCATGCCAACTCAATAGACACCCTCGAACATACCTATAGAGCACATTTATAGTCACCCAGTTATGTTGCAACGTTTGGTACACACAAGGTACTCCTCTACTGTCAGTGAGTTGCATGATCTCATGGTCATAGGAACATATACTTGACATCTAGAAAACGATAGCAATAAAATTGACACGACCATATGCTACGATAATAGTTTGGGTCTTTTCCATCACATCATCTCTTAATGATGTGATATAGTTACCAAATGACAACTCACGTCCATGACTAGGAAACCATAGCCATTGTCGTGGAAATATCACGTCAGATGTCCTAACAAAAGGACTTAGTCGTGGAGCCATCGCAACGAGATTAGCTTGAAGGGGTTAAACCGGAACAAAGGACATGGGGAGTTTATACTGGTTCGGCCCCTTGCGGTGAAGGTAAAATCCTACGATCCAGTTGTTGTGGGATTGATTAAACTCGATGAGCAGGGAGCGAATCCGCTTTACCTATCTCTCAAGTTGTTGTTCCTTGTCCCTGAACCGCCGCCAGGTCGTCCCTATATATACACAGGTTGAAGCCCGACCGGTCTACAGAATCCCGAGGCCGGCTCATACAAGTGTCTGCCTCGCTTTCTCCTTTTCCTGACTTACAATACAAGTTATACCTCTATGGCGGTTTACTATCATGGGCCCTAATCCGCCATTGGGCTCTGGGCCTCTAAGTCTTCATAGTTAAAGCGCCATAGCCTTCATCTTCACGGGCTCTTGTACAAGACTCCTTATGAGTGTAATCCGGCCCCTCCTGGGCGGTTTAACCGAGTAGTCATATCCCCAACATTAGGCCCACATGGATTTGAACTTTGTTCATGTCAATCTTCAATTTAGAAAAATTCTCATTTGAGCATCTTCATATTGTCCTTGTAAACCGCCGTAATGTCATCTTCTTGAGGCACCTTAAACCTCCATGACGTCATCTGCGTAAAAAACTCATAAAGATTTCTTGTTTATTAATTGATCTCCGAAGATCAAGGCGTCAGCTGTATCAGTTATCCGATTTTGACTCCTCGATTCCCGTGCTTGCCACTTATCCCTTTGTCTTTATAAATAAACCAGGGGTCCTTTCCATTTTCCCCCTTGCCTCTTCGCATCTTCTTCCTCCTCTCGACCCCGAAGAGCCCGAGCACCGCCGCCGCCGTCGATCTTTGCGTCTGCACTAACCAGGCCGCTGCATCAACCTGTTCTTGACCAGAAACCTTGCGACACTCCTCCGCCGCCACGCAGCCCTGGTAAGTACTCCCCTTCTCGACTATCAGATCTGCATTAGGGTTCCATGGTTCTTCGGTGTTCATCAGCGTTCATCGGTGCTCATCTGCTTTCCCTTACTATCTCATTGAATCTAGCTAAGCCTGACAGCTTCTTTTCGCGGCCGAAGCCATAGTTTTAATCTGCCCTGCCATAGCATCTTGTTGTTCCTGGATAGATCCCATCTGGACTGTTGGTGTTCTACCGTCGTCATTTTTAGGGCTCAAAAAATTTTCTTTACTAGGCCGCGATAGATCCAAAATTATAACACCATCTTGTGAAACTTGTTTCTTCAGCACTTAATGAATTTTGGATCTGCTTCTTCCACTGTAGGTGGTTTAACTTTTAGAAAATGATAATCCGCCAGGTACCATTAGCCCTCACTTAAACCGCCAACTTTACCTGAACATCGTATCTGGTTTAACATGTACATATGCCTTGACTGAATCCCCCGGCTTGACACCGGTTTATGCATATCAATCTTGAACCGTGAACCGGCATTTGAACTTTCTTTATAGTTTGTCATCAAAAATGGCCAAACAGTTTTCTTCCTGCAATTGGGTTCCCTCCCGGATCAAAGAAGAGCAACTTACTGGGTATGTTCTGACTGGCGCTATAGCCAAGAAGGAAATCATTCATTAGCGAGTCCCTGGCACTGAGAACCCTCCTAAACCTCAAGATGGAGAAGTGGTTGTGTTTATGCAGCATCTGGATCGGGGATTTAGCCCTCCCGGATCAAAGTTTTTCCGGGATGTACTTGCCAGCTTCAACCTCCACCCTCAAGATATTGGACCGAATTCTGTGTCCAATATTTGCAACTTCCATGCGTTCTATGAAGTTTATCTGCAAGAAGAACCGACTGTTGAAATTTTTAGAGACTTCTTCCACTTGAACCGCCCGTACTGAATTTTCTGACGGCCCCAGTACTGAACTTGGCGGAGTGTCGATCCAAAAAAGAAAAGAAGTCAATTTTCCTCATGCCAAACATCACAGCCACCCCAAGGATTGGAATCAAACATGGTTCTACTGTCGGAACACTGCGCCTGCCGATGAAAATCCTCTGTTGGGTTATCGTGCTTACCGACTCAGCAACGAACATCCACTGCCTCAGCGGCTTAGTGCCAGAGAACGACAAAGATATGCACCACAACTTGCCAAGCTCCGGGTTCTTCTAGCAAACGGTTTAACCGGCATTAACCTTGTCCGTTGCTGGGTTTAATGGGGTATCCTGCCCTTAAGCCACCGCACCAAATTAATGCATGAATACACTGGGGATGTCAAAGATCCTCAACAGCATACTGAAATACAGATGACTGGCGACGAGGTCACTGAGTCCGTGAAGAAGATGCTAGACGAACCGATATCTGAGTGCAGCAAAACCGGGCTGCGTCCCTTTTATGCCAAAAACAAACCGCCAACTGTAAGAGTTTTATCCTTCTGTTTTTAATCCGTCCTCCTTTTAACACATTCTGATAGCCTTCTGTTTATTCTTACAGGCCAAAGATCCATTCTGGAAGAGGAAGACTCAAGACAAACCGGTAAAACCCCAAGACAAACCGGTAAAACCTCAAGACAAACCGGTGAGAGCTTCTCGTGCCAAGAGCAAGGCCACAAAAAAGCCAGCAAAGAAGAAAACCGCCAAATCCTCTGTTCCGCCCGAAGATGTTGATGACTCAGAGTCAGAGGTAGAACTTGACTCCCTTGGTTCATTTTTCATACATCTTATTGACAATGACCATTATCAGGATGATGCGGAAGCCAGCCGTGCTGACCACGTAGAGGTAATCTCCCTTTCCTCCGATTCAGATCATGTGCCGGTTCAAAAACTTTGTCGTGTAGTCCGGAAAGTAAAACGTTCACATCCCCTTGCTCATTTGGATCCACACTTTTCTTTGAAGACACAGCAACATGAAGCTCGTCGCACAACCCGGCATAGTGGCTATCAGGTTACTTCCTCCGGTTTACCAAACACACCGGTTCGGAAACGCCGTCCAGAGGTCTCTTGTTCTTCTAATACATCTTATCCCTTGGCGGGTTGCTTCCGATACCCTCTTAATCCATCTGTTTCGAATTATCAGGGAACTTCAAATTCCTCCTTTGGCGATTCATCAACCACACAAATGCCTCCACTCAAGACTGTCCCTGGGTGAGTATAATTATCTTTAACCTTGCCTTCTTGCGCAGGTTTACCATATTAACCTCTGTTTGCTATTTTGTATCGCCAAAGCCCGACTCAGCAAGAAGGCGAAAACAAATGCTCCCACTGAGGAGTTTGAACCGGAGAGGACCTCAGAAGGTGCTGGTGGAGACGCTGATATTGCTATGGATGATCATGTACCATAAGGTCAGGATACTTATGTTGATACACCAGAAGCTAACCCGGCTAGTCCTCATGCTGATCTGCCAAGTCCAGCCAAGAATGAAGATCTACCAAGCCCAATCAGGAATACTGACAATCCGCCAAGCCCTGCCAGGAATACTAACAATCCGCCAAGCCCGTCCAAAGGTGGCGATGATGATGTTGTTATCACTGGTACTGGTCACACTGTCCGTGGCAACCCGGTCGCCTTATCCAAACATAGTGCCAAGGAAGAATTTGCTGCTATGGGCAAGGGAAAGTGGAAAACAGATTTATCCAGCTGCGTTAACCTCACTGCTCAGGAGCTCCATTCCGGATTCCTAAACCACCTATAGACAAGCCGTGATTATGAGGCCGGTTTGGTCAATTTGATGAAGGGGCGCTATGAGGTAATTCTTGTTTCATAAATCTTCCTTCCTCTTGCTTTATATCAACTCCAATGTAGCCCCCAAGGACCGGTTTATCTCTTCAAGATGAACCGGTTCTTGTTGTTCGAAACTTGTCCTTGTTGAATTCCTTCACCTTTGATCTTTTTGATAAATAACGCATTAGCCCCCACGTGCCAAGATTAATACTTGTATTGAGCCTTGGGACATTAAATAACAGTTAGAAAAGAGGTAATCCGCATTAGCCCCCAAGTGCCAAGTGTATAACTAGTTATATGCTTGGGACTTTGAGAAAAATATTAACATCTTCATCATCTGTCTTTTGCAGCCTGACATAAGCAACAAAGATTCCCAAATTGCCGATCTTCAAGAGAATATCAAATCCCAGCAAGCAGAAACCTCCAAGGCCAAAGATGAATAGAAAGGCGCTTTAACTATCATGGAGTAATTAAAGGATGGTTTCAAAAGCGAGCGGGCGGACTGGGAAACCGAGAAGGCTGCTCTATCAAAGCGGGCTGAAGATGCCAAAGCAGCTCTTAAACCGGTGGCAGAAGAGCTAACTGGGCTAAAGCATCAAGTCAATGCTATGACTTCTGCAATACTTGGTAAGTACACTTTTGTACGAACCATTCTTAAACATCTTTGAAGTTGCCGGTTTTAACAACAAATTCTTGAACCATTGCAGGTAGTTGTGTTGCTCATCTGGGCTTGGATATGCGGATGAAGTTGAAGGCAGCTTATACATTGATAGAACAACTGTATACCGTCGCTCAACGAGTTATCTGTGCGGCCTCATACAACAAACCGGCTCCAACTTGATCAAAGATACGCTAGCCAAATTATCTATGACCCCTGACCAGATAGAAGAGGTAAAGCAATCCGCTGCAAGGGCTGGTGCTTTAACAACACTAACTCGGGCCAAAGCTTGGATTGCGGATCTTGATCCGGCAGATATCGCAAAGGGCTATCCTGGCCAACAAGAATATGGGTCAGAATTTGATAGTGAAGCCCTCAAAGCCCTGACAAAGGAGATGCGCCCGCTGGCAAGCCAATTGGCCGAAGAGGTTGACTTGTCTGTTCATCGGTCCAGCTATGATGCAGACAACAGACGGGTTGATGCAACTGTGAAAGAAGTGCAGAATCTTATCCTGCCAATCCGTAAGCACACCTATGCCCCGGACATTTAACCGTCCAATCTTATAAGTGACGAAGCTACCTTCCAAGCTTTAACCCGGATTGATTGGGCCACCATTGACTTCCATCCACTGGGTGGGGAGGAGGAGGTTGAACCGGCGCAAGATGATCCATCAACTTCTCGTCAGCCTGGTGATGAGTCATAATCCGGCAGCCAGTTGTAGCTGCGCATACTTTAGTTTATGCAACAAACAATTATTCTCGTGGGCATCAAGCGCCTTGTAATAGGCTAGTTGAAATACTTTGATCTTGTGCCATCGTGCACTGCTACATGACTCTGTGCAATCCTTCATGATTGTTGCTATGCTTGCTCATATGACTTAGTACTTTTCCATGAAATCCTGCCTTCTGTATTTGAAAAACTTAAATGTACCCTGGCGGTTTACCGTCGGACGGGTTATGATATCCAATATAGAACCAGAGTTTGT
Source organism: Triticum aestivum (assembly GCF_018294505.1). NCBI lineage: Eukaryota > Viridiplantae > Streptophyta > Magnoliopsida > Poales > Poaceae > Triticum > Triticum aestivum. Next base: position 491,248,026 of record NC_057798.1, read on the forward strand.
ATAACCAAAGTTGTAAAGCAATAACATATGTAATATATCATACCTGTGATATAAACCATATTGTTGGTTTATCAACTTGTATAGTAAGGGTGAGAACCCAAATCTTGAATGTTGATAACTCCCACCATGTAGTGCTGGTGTATAATAAGTCATACCTGGGTTATGAGAAACACCGGATGATCCTTCTGGCGACTTATAGTCAATGCCGGACCGGGTTAAAAAACACCGGTTTAAAATTGAATGTGGTCTAACAACTTGTAGTTGAAAGCCAAGCCGGGTTAACAAACACCGGGTAATTATGATGACTGATAGTCATGTCGGGTCAATAGACGCCGGTTCAACATAAAATTTCATCAAAGAACAAATCTTGACAAAGGCAAATAAAACCGTGTAGTCGAGGCTTTTCAAGGGCTGCCAGGCCCAAATTCGAGGCTTTTCATGGGCTGCGAGGCTGCTGAGTTAAACCATTTTGCAAAGCCTTTCAAGGTGGGCCTCCAACTAACCAATCGCCGTTTTAACTTTGACAAGTTTAGGGTCTGTATAAGATTGACTTGTCAAACGTTCGGCGGGTCATGCCAGGATTACCTGGATAGGAGTGGCTTACTTGATGAAGGCAGGTTAACCCGGGGTTTTAGGTGAATACACCAGGCTTCCAAGCTGTGCTTGATAGCATATTACAAGGGTCCTTTCAAACTCTTTGTGAGATGTGCTCAATGGGTGCCTATGTGTGAGCTATGCATAGCAACCAGACACTCTTTGGCCCCTTGCGTGATAGCCGGTTTAATGAACAAACAGGACGTCGCTTTATGAGCAGAAGCCCCCTTGTGCCCAAGAAATATTGGAAGAACGAAAGAGGCCACGCTTGTAGCAAGGATGCCAGTTTATTATATTGGTCATAATATATACATTGTCAAAATATGTACATAATGGGAGCCTATGGCTCAGGTGTAGTAAGGCCGAAGATGAGCTATATTCCACGGCCAACGGGTCTCCTCCTCCGATTTGCGTGAGTCTTTGTGCTCTCGAACATCAATGAGGTAGTATGATCCGTTGTGCAGATTCTTGCTGACCACAAAGGGCCCTTCCCAAGGTGGGGATAACTTGTGCATATCGGTCTGATCCTGGATGAGTCGGAGCACTAAGTCGCCTTCTTGAAAGGTTCTTGTTTTAATCCGGCGGTTGTGTTATCGCCGCAGGTCTTGCTGATAAACCACTAAACGAGCCAACGCCATGTCCCGCTTTTCATCTAACAGGTCTAGTGCTTCTTGACGTGCTTGCTCATTGTCCGCTTCAACATAATTGGCAACCCGGGGCGAGTCATGACGAATATCACTTGGGAGAACTGCCTCTGCCCCGTAAACCATGAAGAAAGGTGTATAACCCGTAGACCGATTTGGGGTGGTGGTTATGGTCCACAACAAAGATGGTAATTCCTCCACCCAACAACCCAGCGTCCATTTCAAAGGAACCATAAGCCGGGGCTTGATACCCTTCAAGATTTCTTCATTAGCTCTCTCCGCTTGACCATTGGACTGGGGGTGAGCCACGGATGACACATCAAGCCAGATGTGCTCTCGTTGACAAAAATCCTCCATCTCACCTTTGGAAAGGTTGGTGCCATTATCTGTGATGATGCTGTGTGGAAAACCAAAACGGAAGATCACCTTTTTGATGAATTGAACCGCCGTGGCTGCATCACACTTGCTTACGGGCTCCGCTTCAACCCATTTAGTAAACTTATCAACCGCCACCAACAGGTGGGTCTTCTTATCCTTGGATCTCTTAAAGGGCCCTACCATATCAAGCCCCCAAGTAGCAAACAACCAAGTGATTGGAATCATATGTAGCTCCTGAGCCGGAACATGAGCTCGTCGTGAGAACTTCTGACAAGCATCACACCGCTTTACTAGGTCCTCAGCATCAGCATGAGCCGTTAGCCAATAGAAACCATGATGAAAGGCTTTAGAAACCAAGGATTTTGAACCGGCGTCGTGACCACAATCTCCTTCATGGATCTCACACAAAATCTATTGGCCCTCTTCAGGAGAAACACAGCGTTGGAACACGCCTGAGACACTGCAGTGATGTAACTCGCCATTGTGAATAACCATGGACTTTGATCGCCGGACTATCTGTCTGGCCAGAACTTCATCTTCTCGTAACTCGCCTCGGTTCATATACGCCAAATATGGAACCGTCCAATTCGTAATTACATGTAAAGCGGCCACCAAGTGTGCCTCTGGATTAGGTATAGCTAAATCCTCCTCTGTAGGCAACTTAACAGACGGGTTATGCAGGATATCCAGAAAGGTATTGGGTGGTACCGGTTCACGTTGAGATCCGAGTCAGCTCAAAGCATCTGCTGCTTCATTCTTGCGCCGATCAATGTGCTCAACCTGATAACCCTTGAAATAACCAGCCACAATATCCACTTCGCATCGGTAAGCCGCCATGAGTGGATCCTTGGAATCCCAAATACCTCAAACTTGTTGAGCCAGTAGATCGAAGTCTCGAAAGCATCGTTCCCGGCTTAAGTTCATTTCCTTAGCCACTCGAAGACCATGGAGTAAGGCCTCGTACTAATCTGCATTGTTAGTACAGGGAAACATTAAGCTGAGAACATAACAAATTTTATCACCTTGAGGGGAAGTAAGGACAACTCTAGCCCCCGAGCCCTCCAATTGTCTGGACCCGTCAAAGTGAATAGTCCAGTATGTGTTGTCCGGTTTGTCTTCCGGTGCCTGCAACTCTGTCCAGTCATTGATGAAATCCACAAGAGCCTGAGACTTGATGGTTGTGCGAGGCACGTATTTCAAACCGTGCGGTCCAAGCTCAATAGCCCACTTAGCAACCCGGCTAGTTGCCTCCCTGTTCTGGATTATATCCCCCAAAGGAGCGGAACTGACCACTGTGATGGGATGGCCCTGAAAGTACTGTTTAAGCTTCCGACTTGCCATGAAAACCCCACACACCAGCTTCTGCCAATGCGGATATCTTTGCTTTGATTCAATTAGCACTTCGCTGATATAATAAACCGGCCTTTGAACTGGATATTCCTTCCCAGCCTCCTTGTGTTCCACCACAATGGCTACACTGACAGCCCGGGCATTAGGAGCCACGTATAACAATAGCAGCTCCTTATCATCCGGAGCAGCAAGAACCGGCGGTTCGGCCAACTGCCTCTTTAAATCCTCAAACGCCGCATTAGCAGCATCACTCTAGAAAAAATTGTCTGTCTTCTTCAACATCTGATAGAGGGGGATCACCTTCTCTCCTAATCTGCTGATAAACCGGCTTAGAGCCGCAATACAACCCGCCAGCCGTTGAACATTATTGATACACGCCGGTTTAGCCAGAGACGTAATAGCCTTGATCTTTTCCGGATTAGCCTCAATGCCCGTGTTAGATACTAGAAAACCCAAGAGTTTGCCTGCCGGAACATCAAAGACACACTTATCCGGATTGAGCATCATCTTATAAAGCCGAACATTGTTAAATGTCTCCTTGAGGTCATCTATCAATGTCTCCTTCTTCCTGGATTTTACCACAATATCATCCACATAAGCATGAACATTGCGCCTAATCTGAGTATGAAGACAATTCTGCACACATCGCTGGTAAGTCGCCCGGGCACTCTTGAGCCCAAAAGGCATAGACACATAACAGAAGGCTCCAAAGGGAGTGATGAAGGTTGTCTTCTCCAGGTCCTTAACTACCATCTTGATCTGATGATATCCGGAATAAGCATCCAAAAAACTCAAACGCTCACAACCCGCCGTAGCATCAATGATCTAATCAATACGAGGGAGAGAAAAAGGATTAGCCGGACAAGCCTTGTTCAAGTCTGTTTAATCCACACACACATTCGCCAAGTGCCATGTTGCTTAAGCACTAGCACCGGATTAGCCAGCCACTCTGGATGAAAAACTTCAATTATAAACCCTGCTGCTAAGAGCCGGGCTACCTCCTCACTGATAGCCTTGTGCCTTTCTTCATTGAAGCGGTGGAGAAATTGCTTGACCGGTTTAAACTTAGGATCAATATTGAGATTGTGCTCAGCGAGTTCCCTCGGTACACCTGGCATATCATAAGGTTCCCATGCAAAGATGTCCCGGTTCTCACGAATGAACTCGATAAGCGCGCTTTCCTATTTCAGATCTAGAGTGGTGTTGATACTAAACTGTTTAGATGAGTCGCCAGGAACAAAATCAACCAATTTAGTCTCATCGGCCGGTTTAAACTTCAGGGTTGGGTCATGCTCTGTGGTGGGCTTCTTCAGAGGAGTCATATCAGCCGGATCAACATTGTCCTTACAGAACTTCAGCTCCTCCGTTGCGCAAACCGACTCAACATAAGCCGCATCACCCTCTTCACAGTCCAAAGCGATCTTACGGCTCCCGTGCACCGTGATGGTCCCCTTATGACCCGGCATTTTAAGATGTAGATAAATATAACAGGGCCTCGCCATGAACTTTGCATAAACTGGCCGTCCAAACAGGGCGTGATATGGGCTTTGGATTTTCACCACTTCAAAGGTCAAAGTTTCTACCTGGAATCATGCTCATCACCAAATACAACCTCCAAAGCTATCTTGCCAATTGGATATGCTGATTTACATGGTACTACACCGTGAAAAACAGTGTTCGACGGTTTAAGATTCTTATCCGTCAATCCCATGCGACGGAAGGTTTCATAATACAGGATGTTGATGCTGCTCCCTCCATCCATGAGTACCTTGGTGAACTTATAACCCCCGACCTGAGGTGCCACCACCAAAGCCAGATGACCCGGATTATCAACCCGGGGTGGATGATCCTCTCTGCTCCATGTAATTGGCTGCTCGGACCAACCCAAGTAATGGGGTACTGCTGGTTCAACAGCATTAACTGCCCTCTTGTGAAGCTTTTGATCTCACTTGCACAAGCTAGTGGTAAAAACATGATACTGCCCACCATTCAACTGCTTCTGGTTACTCTGATAACCTGATTTCTGCTGATTTCCCTGGTTGTTCTGCTGGTTTTGACCACCTTGGTTGTTCTGGTTGCCCTGATTATTCTGAAATCCAGAGTTTGAACCGCCGCCTCCGTAACCCGGCCCGTGAAATCTTGGACCTGAACCGCCAGATGGACCTTGATCATACCGGAAGAGATCGGAATTTTGGAACTCCTTCATAATGAAGCAATCCTTCCAGAGGTGCGTGGCCGGAACTTCCTTCGTCCCGTGCTTTGGGTAGGGCTGGTTTAACAAGCGCTCCAGATTCATGCCTCCACCGCCCTGGGGCGGTTTACCCCTACGACACGGCGTATTACACTGCACATTGGTGTTAGCCACAAAATCTGAATTAACCGCTTTACGCTTACCATTATTCTCATGGCTCGCCTGGTTATGTTGTCCTTTTGTACCGGCATTCTTCTTTCCCTTCTCCGGTTTCTCTTTGTCAGAATCAGGATCTTTGGTATTATCAAAATTAGCATATTTAACCAGAGTTGCCATGAGTGTTCCCATGTCGTTGCAGTGGCGCTTGATCCGTCCCAACTTCATCTTCAGCGACTTAAACCGGCAATTACCCTTCAATGTCACGATCGCTGTATCAGCATTGATGCGGTCCGACGAATGCAGGATTTCTGAAACCCGGTGCACCCAATGAGTTGTTGACTCGTTCTCTCCTTGAACACAAGCAGCCAGATCCACAATGGCCATGGGTTGTTTGCACTTATCCTTGAAGTTTGCTATAAATCGGGCCTTCAATTGGTCCCATGACCCGATGGAGTTAGCGGGCAGGCTCTTTAACCAACTGCGAGCTGTTCCTTCCAACATCATGGTAAACTATTTTGCACATGCCGCTTCATCCACTTCCAGCATCTCCATAGCCATCTCGTAGCTCTCAACCCATGACTCGGGGGGTAAATCGGCGGTGTAGTTAGGCACCTTACGCCAGCCCTTGAAATCCTTGGGTAACCACACATTGCGTAGAGCCGGGGTGAGACACGGCACTCCCGAGGAGCTGAAGGAAAGTCCTCTTTCTACTGAGGCCGCTGGTTGAACCGGGGCTGGTTGATGATGACCCGCATACTGCGCTGCTAATGCGGCCTCCCTTCATGCTCTGCCATTATCCACCATGTCCTGAGCATTTGCACCACTGTGTGCCGGATTAGGCCCTCGAGGGGCGTCACGGTTCCGTGCACTGCTTGACACAGCCGGTTCATCCATGTGCCTACTGTAGCTCTTTCTCGGGCGAGGGGTTGAATGAATCCTGTCTCTGCTATATGAATAAGCCTGCTGCTGTACCATGGCAGTCTGAAGAAGATCCCTGGCCCGCCGCGTCTAAACCGCTGCTACCGACTCACCCTCCATCGAAATAGCTGCCAACCAAGATGCCGCAGCGATCATGTTATCCAAAGGGGTGGAGAAGTGACCCGGCAGGGGTGTTGTGTACTGCGGCGGGTTATCTGTTCGTCGAGGCGAGCCCATCATCCGTGGCTGATCCGGCGTTCTGGTCCTTGGCGCTACAGTCCGGTTTACCACTGCCGGATTGCTGGTCCCTACTCTTGGTGTACTGAAGAGATTCGTCGCATTGTAATCCGTCGGAAGATAAGATTGATGCCTCCTCCTCAATACATCATTCGACGCGTTCTGATCCAGTAAGAGCCAGTAATTCTCGGCCTGAATCCTCTGTGCCTGGGCATCTAAAGCGGCCCATTCCTCAGCCATCCTGGTCTCCTTAGCTACCAAATCCTCCTTGGCCTGAGTTATCTGATCCCGCAGCTTTGCGACCTCTGCGTTATGCCGATCTTGAGTCTCCAGGGTAACTGTTGTGGCCAACAACATCGTCCAGGCATCCATCAAGCCGCAAAGAACTTGAGCCGGCCGGCGCGCAGGGCCTCCTGCCCTGGCTGCTGATCCGGAATTCATCACTGCTGCAGTGGAATTTTGCAAAGTTGGCTGTGTACCGGCCATAAAGATTGCAGCCCGGTTTGGCGGTTCAAAGGATTCCGGAATACTGCTGCCATCGGAATAACCCCCAAACAGGCCACCCTCAACTTGATACAATGACTCAGTCTCTCCGGTAGATGATCCGCCATCGGAGTAGATAGCCGTCTCACCATCAGACACCAGTTCAGATTCGGTACCGTGGATGCATCCTACGAACGCCCGCTTCATGGCAGGCTGAACTCGGGCAGGGCTTCACCGCTGAGCCGTCTCGAAGAGGTCGGTGCAGATGTCCGGCTCAGGGCCCGGTTCGCCGATCTTGCCTATGAAGACATGGATTCCTCCGAAGGGGACCCGGTACCCGTACTCAATTGAGCCGGCCTCAGGGCCCCAGCCTGCGTCGTCGATGTAGAGCTTGCCGCGACGACTCTTGGTCATCCGGACAACCGCGTACCCTTTGAGTCCCTCGAAGTTCCCCTTCAAGAACTCGAAACCATCATGTGATAGCCCCACGGTGGGCGCCAACTGTCGTGGAAATATCACGTCAGATGTCCTAACAAAAGGACTTACCCGTGGAGCCATCGCTAAGATATTAGCTTGAAGGGGTTAAACCGGAAGAAAGGACACGGGGAGTTTATACTGGTTCGGCCCATTGCAGTGAAGGTAAAAGCCTAGGATCCAGTTGTTGTGGGATTGATTGAACTCGATGAGCAGGGAGCGAATCCGCTTTACCTATCTCTCGAGTTGTTGTTTCTTGTCCCTGAACCACCACCGGGTCGTCCCTATATATACACAGGTTGACACCCGGCCAGTCTACAGAATCCCGAGGCCGGCTCATACAAGTGTCCGGCTCGGTTTCTCCTTTTCCTGACTTACAATACAAGTTATACCTCTATGGCGGTTTACTACCATGGGCCCTAATCCGCCATTGGGCTCTGGGCCTCTAAGTCTTCATAGTTAAAGCACCATAGCCTTCATCTTCATGGGCTCTTGTACATGACTCCTTGTGAGTGTAATCCGGCCCCTCCTGGGCGGTTTAACCCAGTAGTCATATCCCCAACATTAGGCCCTAGATTGATTTGAACTTTGTTCATGTCAATCTTCAATTTAGAAAAATTCTCATTTGAGCATCTTCATGTTGTCCTTGTAAACCGCCGTGATGTCATCTTCTTTGAGGCACCTTAAACCGCCATGACGTCATTTGCGTAAAAAACTCATAAATATTTCTTGTTTATTAATTGATCTCCGAAGATCGAGGCATCAGCTGTATCAGTTATCTGATTTTTGACTCCTCGATTCCCGAGCCTGCCACTTATCCCTTTGTCTTTATAAATAAGACCGGGGGTCCTTTCCATTTTCCCCCTTGCCTCTTCACATCTTCTTCCTCCTCTCGACCCCAAAGAGCCCGAGCACCGCCGCCGCCATCGATCTTTGCGTCTGCACCAACCAGGCCGCTGCATCAACCTGTTCTTGACTAGAAACCTTGCAACACTCCTCCGCCGCCACGCAGCCCTGGTAAGTACTCCCCTTCTCGATTATCAGATCTGCATTACGGTTCCATGGTTCTTCGGTGTTCATCAGCGTTCATCGGTGCTCATCTACTTTCCATTACTATCTCATTGAATCTAGCTAAGCCTGACAACTTCTTTTCGCGGCCGAAGCCGTAGTTTTAATCTGCACCGCCATAGCATCTTGTTGTTCCTGGATAGATCCCATCTGGACTATTGGTGTTCTACCGTCGTCATTTTTAGGGCTCAGAAAATTTTCTTTACTAGGTCGCGGTAGATCAGAAATTATAACACCATCTTGTGAAACCTGTTTCTTCAGCACTTAATAAATTTTGGATCTGCTTCTTCCACTGTAGGCGGTTTAACTTTCAGAAAATGATAATCCGCCAGGTACCATTAGCCCTCACTTAAACCGCCAAGTTTACCTGAATATAGTATCTGGTTTAACATGTACATATGCCTTGACTGAATCCCCCGGTTTGACACCGGTTTATGCATATCAATCTTGAACCGTGAACCGGCATTTGAACTTTCTTTACAGTTTGTCATAAAAAATGGCTAAACAGTTTTCTTCCTGCAAGTTTTCTTCCTGCAATTGGGTTCCCTCCCGGATCAAAGAAGAGCAACTTACTGGGTATGTTCTGACTGGCACTTTTGCCAAGAAGGAAATCATTCATTGGCGAGTCCCTGGCACTGAGAACCCTCCTGAACCTCAAGATGGAGAAGTGGTTGTGTTTATGCAACATCTGGACCGGGGATTTAGCCCTCCCGGATCAAAGTTTTACCGGGATGTACTTGCCAGCTTCCAACTCCACCCTCGAGATATTGGACCAAATTCTATGTCCAATATTTGCAACTTCCAAGTGTTCTGCAAAGTTTATCTGCAAGGAGAACCGACTGTTGAACTTTTTAGAGACTTCTTCCACTTGAACCGCCATACTGAATTTTCTGACGGCCCCAATACTGAACTTGGCGGAGTGTCGATCCAAAAAAGAAAAGAAGTCAATTTTCCTCATGTCGAACATCACAGCCACCCCAAGGATTGGAATCAAACATGGTTCTACTGTCGGAACACTGTGCCTGCCAATGAAAATCCTCTGCCGGGTTATCGTGCTTACCGACTCAGCAACGAACATCCACTGCCTGAGTGATACGTCTCCAACGAATCTATAATTTTTGATTGCTCCATGCTACTTTATCTTCTGTTTTAGGCAATATTGGGCTTTATTATCCACTTTTATATTATTTTTGGGACTAACTTATTAACCGGAGGCCCAACCCAGATTTGCTGTTTTATGCCTATTTCAGTGTTTCGAGGAAAAGGAATATCAGACAGAGTCAAAACGGAACGAAATCAACTAGAGAAGTTAATTTTGGAAGGAAACCCACCTGATGGACTTGGAGTGCATGTCAGGGGAGTCCCGGGCTGCCCACGAGGGCGGGGGGAGCCACCCCCCTGGGCGCGCCCCCTGCCTCGTGAGCACCCCGGAGGTCCACCAACGTACCCCTTGCACCCATATATACCTACGTACCCTAAAACTTCCAGAACAGAACCTAGATCGGGAGTTCAGCCGCCGCAAGCCTCTGTAGCCACCAAAAACCAATTGGGACCCTTTTTCGGCACCCTGTCGGAGGGGGATCCCATCACCGGTGGCCATCTTCATCATCCTGGCGCTATCCATGATGAGGAGGGAGTAGTTCACCCTCGGGGCTGAGGGTATGTACCAGTAGCTATGTGTTTGATCTCTCTCTCTCATGTTCTCTCTCGTGTTCCCTCTATGGCACGATCTTGATGTATCCCGAGCTTTGCTATTGTAGTTGGATCTTATGATGTTTCTCCCCCTCTACTCTATTGTGATGAATTGAGTTTCCCCTTTGAAGTTATCTTATCGGATTGAGTCTTTATGAGAACACTTGATGTATGTCTTGCCGTGATTATCTGTGGTGACAATGGGATATCATGTGCCACTTGATGTATGTTTTGGTGATCAACTTGCGGGTTTTGTGACATTGGGAACCTATGCATAGGGGTTGGCACACGTTCTTGACTCTCCGGTAGTAGCTTTGGGGCACTCTTTGAAGTACTTTTATGTTGGTTGGATGAATCTGAGATTGTGTGATGCATATTGTATAATCATGCCCACGGATACTTGAGGTGACAATGGAGTATCTAGGTGACATTAGGGTTTTGGTTGATTTGTGTCTTAAGGTGTTATTCTAGTATGAACTCTATGATGGATTGAGCGGAAAGAATAGCTTTATGTTATTTTACTACGAACTCTTGAATTGATAGAACAGAAAGGATAACTTTGAGGTGGTTTCGTACCCTACCATAATCTCTATGTTTGTTCTCCACTATTAGTGGCTTTGGAGTGACCCATTGTTGCATGTTGAGGGCTTGTTATATGATCTATCTATGTTATTATTGTTGAGAGAACTTGCACTAGTGAAAGTATGAACCCTAGGCCTTGTTTCCTATCATTGCAATGCCGTTTACGCTCACTTTTACCGCTTGCTACCTTGCTGTTTTTATTATTTCAGATTACAAATACCTTTATCTACCATCCATATTGCACTTGTATTACCATCTCTTCGCTGAACTAGTGCACCTATACAATTTACCATTGTATTGGGTGTGTTGGGGACACAAGAGACTCTTTGTTATTTGGTTGCAGGGTTGTTTGAGAGAGACCATCTTCATCCTACGCCTCCTACGGATTGATAAACCTTAGGTCATCCACTTGAGGGAAATTTGCTACTGTCCTACAAACCTGTGCACTTGCAGGCCCAACAACGTCTACAAGAAGAAGGTTGTGTAGTAGACATCACTCAGAGGCTTAGTGCCAGAGAACGACAAACATATGCACCACAACTTGTCAAGCTCCGGGCTCTTCTAGCAAACGGTTTAACCGGCATTGACCTTGTCCGTTGCTGGGTTTAATGGGATATCCTGCCCTTAAGCCGCCGCACCAAATTAATGCATGAATACACCGGGGATGTCAAAGATCCTCAACGGGATACTGAAATAGAGATGACTGACGACGAGGTCACTGAGTCCGTGAAGAAGATGCTAGACGAACCGATATCTGAGTGCAGCAAAACCGGGTTGCGTCCCTTTTATGCCAAAAACAAACTGCCAGCTGTAAGAGTTTTATCCTTCTGTTTTTAATCCGTCCTCCTTTTAACACATTCTGATAGCCTTCTGTTTATTCTTACAGGCCAAAGATCCATTCTGGAAGAGGAAGACTCAAGACAAACCGGTAAAACCCCAAGACAAACCAGTAAAACCCCAAGACAAACCGGTGAGAGCTTCTCGTGCCAAGAGCAAGGCCACAAAAAAGCCAGCAAAGAATAAAACCGCCAAATCCTCTGATCCGCCCAAAGATGTTGACGACTCAGAGTCAGAGGTAGAACTTGACTCCCTTGGTTCATTTTTCATACATCTTATTGACAATGACCATTATCAGGATGATGCGGAAGCCAGCCGTGCTGACCACTAGAGGTAATCTCCGTTTCCTCCGATTCAGATCATGTGCCGGTTCAAAAACTTTGCCATGAAGTCTGGAAAGTAAAACATTCACATCCCCTTGCTCATTTGGATCCACACTTTTCTTTAAAGACACAGCAACATGAAGCTCGTCGCACAACCCGACATAGTGGCCATCAGGTTACTTCCTCCAGTTTACCAGACACACCGGTTCGGAAACGCCGTCCAGAGGTCTCTTGTTCTTCTAATAAATCTTATCCCTTGGGGGGTTGCTTCCGATACCCTCTTAATCCATCTGATTCGAATTATCAGGGAACTTCAAATTCCTCCTCTGGTGATTCATCAACCACAGAAATGCTTCCAGTCAAGATTGTCCCTGGGTAAGTATAATTATCTTTAACCTTGCCTTCTTGCGCCGGTTTACCATATTAACCTCTGTTTGCTATTTTGCAGCGCCAAAGCCCGACTCAGCAAGAAGGCGAAAACAAATGCTCCCACTGAGGAGTTTGAACCGGAGAGGACCTCAGAAGGTGCTGGTGGAGACGCTGATATTGCTATGGATGATCCTGTACCACAAGGTCAGGATACTTATGTTGATCCGCTAGAAGCTAACCCGGCTAGTCCTCATGCTGATCCGCCAAGCCCAGCCAAGGATGAAGATCTACCAAGCCAGCAAGGAATACTGACAATCCGCCAAGCTCAGCCAGGAATACTGACAATCCGCCAAGCCCGTCCAAAGGTGGCGATGATGATGTTGTTATCACTGGTACTGGTCACACTGTCCCTGGCAACCCGGTCGCCTTATCCAAACATAGTGCCAAGGAAGAATTTGCTGCTATGGGCAAGGGAAAGTGGAAAACAGATTTATCCAGCTGCGTTAACCTCACTGCTCAGGAGCTCCATTCCGGATTCCTAAACCGCCTATACACAAGCCGTGATTATGAGGCTGGTTTGGTCAATTTGATGAAGGATCGCTATGAGGTAATTCTTGTTTCATAAATCTTCCTTCCTCTTGCTTTATATCAACTCCAATGTAGCCCCCGAGGACCGGTTTATCTCTTCAAGATGAACCGGTTCTTGTTGTTCGAAACTTGTCCTTGTTGAATTCCTTCACCTTTGATTTTTCTGATCAATAACGCATTAGCCCCCAAGTGCCAAGATTAATAGTTGTATTGAGCCTTGGGACTTTAAATAACAGTCTGAAAAGAAGTAATCTGCATTATCCCCCAAGTGCCAAGTGTATAACTGGTTATATGCTTGGGACTTTGAGAAAAATATTAACATCTTCATCATCTGTCTTTTGCAGGCTGACATAAGCAACAAAGATTCCCAAATTGCCGATCTTCAAGAGAATATCAAATCCCAGCAAGCAGAAATAGTCATAGAGCTTTAAAGGATGGTTTCAAAAGTGAGCGGGCGGACTGGGAAACCGAGAAGGCTGCTCTATCAAAGCAGGCTGAAGATGCCAAAGCAGCTCTTAAACCGATGGCGGAAGAGCTAACTAGGCTAAAGCATCAAGTCAATGCTATGACTTCTGCAATATTTGGTAAGTACTCTTTTGTACGAACCGTTGTTAAACATATTTGAAGTTGCCGGTTTTAACAACAAATTCTTGAACCGTTGCAGGTAGTCATGTTGCTCATCTGGGCTCGGATATGCGAATGAAGTTGAAGGCAGCTTATACATTGATAGAACAACTGTATACCGGCGCTCAACGAGTTATCTGTGCGGCCTCATACAACAAACCGGCTCCAACCTTGATCAAAGATACGCTGGCCAAATTATCTATGACCCCTGCCCAGATAGAAGTGGTAAAGCAATCCGCTGCAAGGGTTGGCGCTTTAACAACACTAACTCGGGCCAATGCTTGGATTGCGGATCTTGATCCGGAAGATATCGCAAAAAGGGCTATCCTGGCCAACAAGAAGATGGGTCAGAATTTGATAGTGAAGCCCTCAAAGCCCTGACAAAGGAGATGCGCCCGCTGGCAAGCCAATTGGCCGAAGAGGTTGACTTGTCTGTTCATCGGTCCAGCTATGATGCAGACAACAGACGGGTTGATGCAGCTGTGAAAGAAGTGCAGAATCTTATCCCGCCAATCCGTAAGCACACCTATGCCCTTGACATTGAACCGTCCAATCTTATAAGTGACGAATCTACCTTCCAAGCTTTGACCCAGATTGATTGGGCCACCATTGACTTCCAGCCACTGGGTGGGGAGGAGGAGGTTGAACCGGCGCAAGATGATCCATCAACTTCTCGTCAGCCTGGTGATGAGTCATAATCCGGCAGCCAGTTGTAGCCGCGCATACTTTAGTTTATGCAACAAACAATTATTCTCGTGGGCATTAAGCGCCTTGTAATAGGCTAGTTGAAATACTTTGATCTTGTGCCATCGTGCACTGCTACATGACTCTGTGCAATCCTTCGTGATTGTTGCTATGCTTGCCCATATGACTTAGTACTTTTCCATGAAATCCTGCCTTCTGTATTTCAAAAACTTAAATGTGCCCTAGCGGTTTACCGCCGGACGGGTTATGATATCCAATATAGAACCAGAGTTTGTATAACCAAAGTTGTAAAGCAATAACATAGGCAATATATCATACCTATGATATAACCATATCGTTGGTTTATCAACTTGTATAGTAAGGGTGAGAACCCAAATCTTGAATGTTGATAACTCCCACCATGCAGTGTTGGTGTATAATAAGTCATACCTGGGTTATGATAAACACCGGATGATCCTTCTGGCAACTTATAGTCAATGCCGGACCGGGTTAAAAAACACCGGATGAAAATTGAATGTGGTCTAACAACTTGTAGCTGAAAGCCAAGCCGGGTTAACAAACACCGGGTAATTATGATGACTGATAGTCATGTCGGGTCAATAGACGCCGGTTCAACATAAAATTTCATCAAAGAACAAATCTTGACAAAGGCAAATAAAACCGTGTAGTCGAGGCTTTTCAAGGGCTGCCAGGCCCAAATTCGAGGCTTTTCATGGGCTGCCAGGCCGCTGAGTTAAACCATTTTGCAAAGCCTTTCAAGATGGGCCTCCAACTAACCAAACGTCGTTTTAACTTTGACAAGTTCGGGGTCTGTATAAGATTGGCTTGTCAAACGTTCGACGGGTCATGCCAGGATTACCTGGATAGAAGTGGCTTACTTGATGAAGGCAGGTTAACCCGGGGTTTTAGGTGAATACACCAGGCTTCCAAGCCGTGCTTGGTAGCATATTACAAGGGTCCTTTCAAACTCTTTGTTGCATTGCACAAAGAGCCCCCAAATAACTTTGTGAGTTGTGCTCAATGGGTGCCTATGTTTGAGCTGTGCATAGCAACCAGACTCTCTTTGGCCCCTTGGGTGTGAAGCTCCCAAGCTGTATTGTGGTGTGATAGCTGGTTTAATGAACAAATAGGACGTCGCTTTATAAGCAGAAGCCCCCTTGTGCCCAAGAAATATTGGAAGAACGACAGAGGCCCCGCTTGTAGCAAGGATGCCGGTTTATTATATTGATCATAATATATACATTGTCAAAATATGTACATAATGGGAGCCTATGGCTCAGGTGTAGTAAGGCCAAAGATGAGCTATATTCCACGGCCGACGGGTCTCCTCCTCCGATTTGCGTGAGTCTTTGTGCTCTCGAACATCAATGAGGTAGTGTGATCTGTTATGCAGATTCTTGCTGACCATAAAGGGCCCTTCCCAAGGTGGGGATAACTTGTGCATATCGGTCTGATCCTGGATGAGCCGGAGCACTAAGTCACCTTCTTGAAAGGTTCTTGTTTTAACCCGGCGGCTGTGATATCGCCGCAGGTCTTGCTGATAAACCGTCGAACAAGCCAACGACATGTCCTGCTTTTCATCTAACAGGTCTAGTGCTTCTTGACGTGCTTGATCATTGTCCGCTTCAACATAATTGGCAACCCGGGGCGAGTCATGACAAATATCACTTGGGAGAACTGCCTCTGCCCCGTAAACCATGAAGAAAGGTGTATAACCCATAGACCGATTTAGGGTGGTGTTTATGCTCCACAACACAGATGGTAATTCCTTCACCCAACAACCCGGCGTCCGTTTCAAAGGAACCATAACCCGGGGCTTGATACCCTTCAAGATTTCTTGATTAGCTCTCTCAGCTTGACCATTGGACTGGGGGTGAGCCACGGACGACACATCAAGCCAAATGTGATCTCGTTGACAAAAATCCTCCATCTCACCTTTGGAAAGGTTGGTGCCATTATCTGTGATGATGCTGTGTGGAAAACCAAAACGGAAGATGACCTTTTTGATGAATTGAACCGCCGTGGCTGCATCACACTTGCTTACGGGCTCCGCTTCAACCCATTTAGTAAACTTGACAACCGCCACCAACAGGTGGGTCTTCTTATCCTTGGATCGCTTAAAGGGCCCTACCATATCAAGCCCCCAATTAGCAAATGACCAAGTGATTGGAATCATCCGTAGCTCCTGAGCCGGAACATGAGCTCATCGTGAGAACTTCTGACAAGCATCACATCGCTTTACCAGGTCCTCAGCATCAGCATGAGCCGTTAGCCAATAGAAACCATGACGAAAGGCTTTACCAACCAAGGATTTTGAACCGGCGTGGTGACCACAATCTCCTTCATGGATCACACGCAAAATCTCTTGGCCCTCTTAAGGAGAAGCACAGCGCTGGAACACGCCTGAGACACTGCAGTGATGTAACTCGCCATTGTGAATAACCATGGACTTTGATTGCCGGACTATCTGTCTGGCCAGAACTTCATCTTCTGGTAACTCGCCTCGGTTCATATACGCCAAATATGGAACCGTCCAATCCAGAATTACATGTAAAGCGACCACCAACTATGCCTCCGGATCAGGAATAGCTAAATCCTCCTCTATAGGCAACTTAACAGACGGGTTATGCAGGATATCCAGAAAGGTATTGGGTGGTACCGGTTTACGTTGAGATCCCAGTCGGCTCAAAACATCTGCTGCTTCATTCTTGCGCCGATCAATGTGCTCAACCTGATAAGCCTTGAAATAACCAGCCACAATATCCACTTCGTGTCGGTAAGCCGCCAGGAGTGGATCCTTGGAATCCCAAGTACCTGAAACTTGCTGAGCCACTAGATCGGAGTCTTGAAAGCATCATACCCGGCTTAAGTTCATTTCCTTAGCCACTCGAAGACCATGGAGTAAGGCCTCGTACTCAGCTACATTGTTAGTACAGGGAAACATTAAGCGGAGAACATAACGAGTTTTATCACCTCGAGGGGAAGTAAGGACAACTCCAGCCCCCGAGCCCTCCAATTGTCTGGACCCATCAAAGTGAATAGTCCTGTATGTGCTGTTCGATTTGTCTTCCGGTGCCTGCAACTCTGTCCAGTCATTGATGAAATCCACAAAAGCCTGAGACTTGATGGCTGTGCGAGGCACTTATTTCAAACCGTCCGGTCCATGCTCAATAGCCCACTTAGCAACCCGGCCAGTTGCCTCCCAGTTCTGGATTATATCCCCCAAAGGAGCGGAACTGACCAGTGTGATGGGATGGCCCTGAAAGTACTATTTAAGCTTCTGACTTGCCATGAAAACCCCATACACCAACTTCTGCCAATGCGGATATCTTTGCTTTGACTCAATTAGCACTTCGCTGATATAATAAACCGGCCTTTGAACCGTATATTCCTTCCCAGCCTCCTTGCGTTCCACCACAATGGCTACACTGACAGCCCGGGCATTAGCAGCCACGTATAACAACAGCGGCTTCTTATCAACCGGAGCAGCAAGAACCGGCGGTTCAGCAAACTGCCTCTTTAAATCCTCAAACGCCGCATTAGCAGCATCACTCCAGACAAAATTGTCTGTCTTCTTCAACATTTGATGGAGGGGGATCGCCTTCTCTCCCAATCTGCTGATAAACCAGCTTAGAGCCGCAATACGACCCGCCAGCCGTTCAACATTATTGATACATGCCAGTTTAGCCAGAGACGTAATAGCTTTGATCTTTTCCGGATTAGCCTCAATGCCCCTGTTAGATACTAGAAAACCCAAGAGTTTGCCTATCGGAACACTGAAGACACACTTAACCGGATTGAGCATCATCTTATAAACCCGAAGATTGTCGAAGGTCTGCTTGAGGTCATCTATCAATGTCTCCTTCTTCCTGGATTTTACCACAATATCATCCACATAAGCATGAACATTGCGCCCGATCTGAGTATGAAGACAATTCTGCACACATCGCTGGTAAGTCGCCTGGGCACTCTTGAGCCTAAAAGGCATAGACACATAATAGAAGGCTCCAAAGGGAGTGATGAAGGCTGTCTTCTCCTGGTCCTTAACTTCCATCTTGATCTGATGATATCTGAAATAAGCATAAAAAAACTCAAACGCTCACAACCCGTTGTAGCATCAATGATCTGATCAATATGAGGGAGAGCAAAAGGATCAGCCGGACAATCCTTGTTCAAGTCCGTGAAATCCACACACATTCGCCAAGTGCCATTTTTCTTAAGCACTAGCACCGGATTAGCCAGCCACTCTGGATGAAAAACTTTAATTATAAACCCTGTTGCTAAGAGCCGGGCTACCTCCTCACCGATAGCCTTGCGCCTTTCTTCATTGAAGCGGCAGAGAAATTGCTTGACCGGTTTAAACTTTGTATCAATATTGAGATTGTGCTCAGCGAGTTCCCTCGGTACACCTGGCATATCAGAAGGTTTCCATGCAAAGATGTCCCATTTCTCACGGATGAACTCGATGAGCGCGCTTTCCTATTTCGGATCCAGAGTGGTGCTGATAATAAACTGTTTAGATGAGTCGCCAGGAACAAAATCAACCAATTTAGTCTCATCAGCCGGTTTAAACTTCAGGGTCGGGTCATGCTCTATGGTGGGCTTCTTCAGAGGAGTCATATCAGCCGGATCAATATTGTCCTTATAGAACTTCAGCTCCTCCGTTGCGCAAACCGACTCACCATCAGCCGCATCACCCTCTTCAAAGTCCAAAGCGATCTTACGGCTCCCATGCACCATGATGGGCCCCTTATGACCCGGCATTTTGAGCTATAGATAAATATAACAGGGCCTCGCCATGAACTTTGCATAAACCGGCCAGCCAAACAGGGCGTGATATGGGCTTTGGATTTTCACCACTTCAAAGGTCAAAGTTTCTGACCTGGAATCATGCTCATCACCAAATACAACGTCCAAAGCTATCTTGCCAACTGGATAAGCCGATTTACCTGGTACTACACCGTGAAAAACAGTGTTCGATGGTTTAAGATTCTTATCCGTCAATCCCATGCAACGGAAGGTTTCATAATACAGGATGTTGATGCTGCTCCCTCCATCCATGAGGACCTTAGTGAACTTATAACCCCCGACTTGAGGTGCCACCACCAAAGCCAGATGACCCGGATTATCAACCCGGGGTGGATGATCCTCTCTGCTCCATGTAATGGGCTGCTCGGCCCAACCCAAGTAACGGGGTACTGCCAGTTCAACAGCATTAATTGCCCTCTTGTGAAGCTTCTCATCTCGCTCGCACAAGCTAGTGGTAAAAACATGATACTGCCCACCATTCAACTCCTTTGGGTTACTCTAATAACCTGATTGCTGCTGATTCGCCTGGTTGTTCTGTTGGTTTTGACCACCTTGGTTGTTCTGGTTGCCCTGATTATTCTGAAATCTAGAGTTTGAACCGCCACCTTCGTAACCCGACCCGTGAAATCCTGGACCTTAACCGCCAGATGGACCCTGATCATACCGGAAGAGATCAGAATTTTTGAACTCCTTCATAATGAAGCAATCCTTCCAGAGGTGCGTGGCCGGAACTTCCTTCATCCCGTGCTTTGGGCAGGGCTGGTTTAACAAGCGCTCCAGATTCATGCCTCCATCGCACTGGGGCGGTTTACCCCTACGACGCGGCGTATTACCCTGCACATTGGTGTTAGCCACAAAATCCGAATTATCCGCTTTACGCTTACCATTATTCCCGTGGCTCGCCTGGTTATGTTGTCCTTTTGTACCGGCATTCTTCTTTCCCTTCTCCGGTTTCTCTTCGTCAGAATCAGGATCTTTGGTATTATCAGAATCAACATATTTAACTAGAGCTGCCATGAGTGTTCCCATGTCGTTGCAGTGGCGCTTGAGCCGTCCCAACTTCATCTTCAGGGACTTAAACCGGCAATTACCCTCCAATGTCACGATCGCTGTATCAGCATTGATGCGGTCCGATGAATGCAGGATTTCTGAAACCCGGCGCACCACAATGAGTTATTGACTTGTTCTCTCCTTGAACACAAGCAGCCAGATCCACGATGGACATGGGTTGTTTGCACGTATCCTTGAAGTTTGCTATAAAGAGGGCCTTCAATTGGTCCCATGACCCGATGGAGTTAGCGGGCAGGCTCTTTAACCAACTGCGAGCTGTTCCTTCCAACATCATGGTAAAGTATTTTGCACATGCCGCTTCATCTACTTCCATCATCTCCATAGCCATCTCGCAGCTCTCTACCCATGACTCAGGGGGTATATCGGTGGTGTAGTTAGGCACCTTACGCGGGCCCTTGAAATCCTTGGGTAACCGCACATTGCGTAGAGCCGGGGTGAGACACGGCACTCCCCAGGAGCTGAAGGCAAGTCCTCTTTCTACTGACGTCGTTGGTTCAACCGGGGCGGGTTGATGATGACTCGCGTACTGCGCTGCTAATGCGGCCTCCCTTCATGCTCTACCATTATCCGCCACGTCCTGAGCATTTGCACCACCGCGCGCCGGATTAGGCCCTCTAGGGGCATCACGGTTCCGTGCACTGCTTGACACAGCCGGTTCATCCATATGCCTGCTGTAGCTCTTGCTCGGGCAAGGGGTTGAATGAATCCTATCTCGGTTGTATGAATAAGCCTACTGCTGTACCATGGCAGTCTGAAGAAGATCCCTGGCCCGCCGTGTCTCAACCGCTGCTGGCGACTCACCCTCCATCAGAATAGCTGCCAACCGAGATGCGGCAGCGATCATGTTATCCAAAGGGCTGGATAAGTGACCCGGCGGGGGTGTTGTGTACTGCGGCGGGTTATCTGTTCGTCGAGTCGGGCCCATCATCCGTGGCTGATCCGGCGTTCCGGTCCTTGGCGCTGCAGTCCGATTTATCACTGCCAGATTGCTGGTCCCTGCTCCTGGTGTACTGAAGAGATTCATCGCATTGTAATCCGTCGGCAGATGAGATTGATTCCTCCTCCTCAATACATCATTTGACGCATTCTGATCCATTAATAGCCGGTAATTCTTGGCCTGAATCCTCTGTGCTTGGGCATCTAACGGTGGGCGCCAACTGTCGTGGAAATATCATGTCAGATGTCCTAACAAAAGGACTTAGTCGTGGAGCCATCGCAACGAGATTAGCTTGAAGGGGTTAAACCGGAACAAAGGACACGGGGAGTTTATACTAGTTCGGCCCCTTGTGGTGAGGTAAAAGCCTACGATCCAGTTGTTGTGGGATTGATTGAACTCGATGAGCAGAGAGCGAATCCGCTTTACCTATCTCTCGAGTTGTTG
Source organism: Triticum aestivum (assembly GCF_018294505.1). NCBI lineage: Eukaryota > Viridiplantae > Streptophyta > Magnoliopsida > Poales > Poaceae > Triticum > Triticum aestivum. The sequence continues at coordinate 491,269,503 of NC_057798.1, forward strand.
TTTCTTGTCCCTGAACTGCCATCGGGTCGTCCCTATATATACACAGGTTGACGCCCGGCCGGTCTATAGAATCCCGAGGCCGGTGAGCGAGTCCTGGATAAGGGGGTATCCGGACAGCCGGACTATATACATCGTCCGGACTATAGAAGCGTCAAGATACAAGACTCAAGACTTCGGCTCGTGTCCGGATGGGACTCTCCTTTGCGTGGAAGACAAGCTTGGCAATCCGGATATTATGTTTCCTTCCTTGTAACCCACTCCATATAAACCTAGATCTCCGGTGTCTATATAAACCGGAGAGCATGGTCCTTAGAAGGCCGATCACAATTACAATCATACCATCATAGGCTAGCTCATAGGGTTTAGCCTTTACGATCTCGTGGTAGATCTACTCTTGTATTCCACATATCTTCAATATTAATCAAGCACGAAGTAGGGTTTTACCTCCATCGAGATGGCCCGAACCTGGGTAAACATTGTGTCCCTTGCTTCCTGTTACCATCAGCCTAAGACGCACAGATCGGGACCCCCTACCCGAGATCCGCCGGTTTTGACACCGACAGTCGGCTCATACAAGTGTCCGACTTGGTTTCTCCTTTTCCTGACTTACAATACAAGTTATACCTCTATGGCGGCTTACTATCATGGGCCCTAATCCGCCATTGGGCTCTGGGCCTCTAAGTCTTCATAGTTAAAGCGCCATAGCCTTCATCTTCACGGGCTCTTGTACAGGACTCCTTGTGAGTGTAATCCGGCCCCTCCTGGGCGGTTTAACCCAGTAGTCATATCCCCAACAGCCATCTTTGATCAATGAGCTAGTCCGGTAGAGGCTCACTAGGGACACGTTGTTGTCTATGTATCCACACATGTATTTGAGTTTCCGATCAATACAATTCTAGCATGGATAATAAATGATTATCCTGAACAAGAAAATATGATAATGACCAATTTATTATTGCCTCTAGGGCATATTTCCAACAGCAGTGCTACCCAAGTATGGTATGGTAGTCCTTACCCAGTCATGGCCGCTGCCGCATCTTGAGTATTGCTACCTCCGTGCGGGTATAGAGGGTCGTTTGGCCAAACTGCTCTGTCCGGATTTACTAGTACACTGCATCCGCATGCAAGATACTACCTCCGTCTGGGTTTATAGACCCACTGACCAAATCTCTACTACCAAAGCATCTGTCTTTTTAATAATTAAGTAATGCTTCGATCTTTGAAGAAAAGCCCCACCTTTTCTCACATGCGAGCCTCCCACAATAAATATCCAGCATGCAAGGCTGCCACATATGCCTTGATACTAGAGATTTGGTCAGTGACTCTTATAAGACTAGCCATAGTGGGTAGTAACATAGAGTAGTAACATTCTTATGTTATTAGTCTATGTTACTACCTCCATAGTGGGTAGTAACATAGAGGTAGTAACTTGAGGTTTTCATTCATTGTTTTGTGGGATCTATACTAGTACTCCAACTTTGTGATCTATATGTGGCATGTATCAATATGAAATTTTGTTTGCCAGTACCCATATATAAATACAAGAACACAAATTTGAATGGACCCATAATAAATAATAAGTGCCAATATAATATAATTAAAATATATAAAACATGTTTAGAGCCTTATGCTCTTTGATACTCAATAATAAGTGCCAACATGGATCAAGTCTCGAATATAATCTATCGTCGCCCAAACTTTCTCCATATATGCTCAATCAAATCATTTTTTAGAGCCTTATGCATCGGACGATCACGAATTCTAGCATCTCTTTGAAGTACCTCGGCAAATATTCGCATGTCACCATGAGTAAATACTGATGGGAAAACAATTGATTAGACTCCTTCCTCATTCAAATCAAGCATATTCCCCGCCTCTTCTTTTTCATCCTCAACTATTGTAACGCCCCGGATCCGATGCGCCAGGTGCCTGCCAGTGATTCGCCGTCGTTGCCATGTCATTTGCTTGCATGTTGCATTTTATCATGTCATCATGTGCATTTCATTTTGCATACATGTTCATCTCATGCATCCGAGCATTTTCCCCGTTGTCCGTTTTGTAATCCGGCGCTCCTATGTCATCCGGCATCCCCTTCTTGCCTCTCCTCATGAGCGGGTGTTGAACGTTCTCGGAATGGCCCAAGGTTTGCCAAGCGGCCTTGGTATAGCACCGGTAGACCGTCTGTCAAGTTTCGTGCCATTTGGAGGTCGTTTGGTACTCCAACGGTTAACCGGGTAACCGTAAAGGCCTCTTTTGTCTTGCAGCCCAACACCCCTCCAAAGTGGCCCAAAACCCATCTAACTCCCCTCCATGCTCTCGGTCGTTCGGTCACGATCGTGTGGGCGAAAACCGCTCCTCTTTTGGACACTCCTAGCTCCCAGAATCTATAAATATGTGGCCTCCCCCGAAAATCCGCAGTCCAAACCCTAGAAACCTCCCTCCACGCCGCCGGACATGTCCATCCCGCGCCGGACACGTCCGCCCTGCTCGCCCCGACGAATCGCGCGCCGCCACATGTTCGCCCCGTCTCTCCCTCCGCCGCGGCCCGCAGAGCCCACGGGGAGCCCGCCCCGGGCGGCCCCGGGCCCGTTCCACGCGCCGCCCGGCCGGAGAACCGCCCGCGACCGAGCTCCGCCCTGCCGCCGGCGCACCGCCGCGCCCGCAGGTCCCCGCCACCGCCTCCTCGCCCGCAGGTCCGGCCACCTCCGCGCCGCCCCGGCCGTCGCCCGGCGAGCGCCGCTGCCCCTGGTCCTCCGCCGTCCCGGCCGCGCGCCGCCCGCACCTAGCCGCGGCCACCGCCGCCCGTCGCTCCGGCGAAGTCGGGCCGCCGCCCGCCGCTTCCTCCGCCCGCCGCCGCCTCGCCGTTCCTCCCGCCGTCCGCCGGCGCGCCTCCCGGTGGCCGCGCTGCTCGCGCCGCCCGGTCCCGTCCCCGGCGAACAACCCCCTCACCGGCGCCCGCCATCGTCCTCGCCGAGCTCGCTGGAGTTCTTCTCCGGCCAGATCTGGAAGGGTGGATGAGATCCACCCATTCCTCCTTCCAAACGGCGCCCCGATCCCGGATCTCCTCGTCCCGGAACCACCCCGTCCATTTTTCCCCGAGGTGCTAAAACAACTAAGTCCCCGTTTCTGTGTAATTTGCATGCCCTGTTCGTCATGTTGTATCTCTGCGTCCGTAGTTCCATTTTGTGCGTGTAATATGTCAAATTGTTCGCCTCAACGAGGACATCATTTCATTCCATTGCATCATATTCATTGAGGTCATCTAGATGCCTGAATCATTGTTGTAAGAGTGCTTCATAATGTTTTCTGCTGTCTGTTATCAGAACGAGCTCTTTTGTCATTTTTGCCATGATTGATGTGTGCATCCTATGAGGTTGATGTCTACATGTGTTTTGGTCTATGCTATGTCTTCTTTACATTGCTGTATGCCATGCATTTTTTTGATCAATGTGGTGACTAGCACAAACATGCAAACTAGGCTTCGTGATATTGCTGATTTTAGTCCCTGTTCTGCTGTAATTTTGATGCCATGTAAACATGATGTTACAGAGAGATCCATGCATATTTTGAGATACTTCAGTAAGGATGTTTTGAACAATAGGTTATTGTATATCCATTCATGCCCTTGGTTGCAATTATGTAGTAGTTTAGCATGTCATTTGAGTGCTCTACTTTTGCTTCAAAATGTTTCCTGGCAGATTATTTGTTATTCAATTTGGCCAAGGTTGTTGTAGTTGATCCTTGCATGCTATGGACTTGTTCTTGCCTTGGTTTGTTTCACAAACATGTATTCTTGATGATGCTATGCTTATCTTGTCATGCAATGACTTGTGGTGAGTGAATCAAGCTTGTTAAGTAGTGTACATGATGTTACTGTTTTGCTAGGCTGAATCTATTATTTCGTGATGCTATATAAACATGTTGCTACTAATCATTCTATTCATAATCTGGAGATGTTCTATAAACATGTTTTGATCTACATGTCATCATATATCTATCCATGCCACTGGTTGCATTTATAGGTTGCTGTAGCTTGTTTATATCTTGCTCCAAAGTTGCTTCATAATGTTGTTGCCAGCCTGTTAACATTAAGTTCAGTTGTTTCCATGTGTTTTCCTAGTGATCCATGCACCCTATGACCTTAATATTGCCATGCTTAGCTTGACAAACATGTCTTATTACTGTTGGTTGCCTTGCCATGCCATGTATTTCTCTGTAGAGAATTGCACAAGCTCATTTACATGCCTTCATAATTCTGTTTCTGCCATTTTGGAATCTGTTTAATAACTTGCCATGTTTACGTGGGTGCCATCATATTTTCTGATCCTTTTTGGCTTATGGTCAGTACGGGACTTTTGATCTATGCATTTAGTAGATTCATGCCATGCCTTTGTTTGCCATGATAAGTTCCTGTAACATGTTGTTTGATAGCTCTAAACATTGCATCGTGATGTTATTTTCTGCAAAGTCTGAAATTGTTATAACTTGCAATCTTACCATGTGTGTTTGAGCATGTTCTAGTGATTTCTGGAGATAGTTCAGTGTTCATGTTTTGTTATGCTTTACCTGTACATCATGCCCATGCCTTTTGTTTTCTTGTTGAGGTCCTGTAGCATATTGTTTTGGTGCTTGCAATATGCCTAGTTGCTGTTTTGGACAGCTTGTCGTTTAAACTTGTTTCATGTGTGTGTGTGTTGAACCGTTGCTCCGTTTTGAGTGTACTCTATATGAAACTTGCTTGATTTTGCATGTAGCTTCATATTATCATGTTGCATCCTTGTTTTGAGGTGTTTGCTTGATGTTTGGGTGCATTTTGCATCAATGCCATGTTTGACTTGTTTTGCTCATATCTTCTAGGCCGTAGCTCCAAATCTAAATGAACTTTATATGTAACTTGACTAGAATCTCGTGTAGATCATCCTTGTGCATCTTAACTTGATGTTTAATTACTTGAACATAAGGTTTATTCAGATCTGGACCAATTTTGAAATATGCATATGAGGACTTACCGGAATTGTTATATGTTGTTCCCGGCCTCATTTAAACTTGCCTTGATGTGTTGCTCTTGTTTGCATCATCCCTTGCCATGAGTAGCTTCGCGTAGCTTTGTCATGCATCATACTTGGTTGTGCATCATGCCTTGTTCATGTGTGGTGTGTTTACCATGTTGTGTGCCTCTTCTTGTTAGTTCCTGTTTCGTTGCGATCGTGAGGATTCGTTCGTCTACGCTTGGTTCGTCTTTGCGGCTTCATATTCTTCATGGACTTGTTCTTCTTCCTAGCGGGATTTCAGGCAAGATGACCGCTACCCTGGATCTCAATACTATCATTGCTATGCTAGTTGCTTCGTGCTATCGCTATGTTGCGCTACCTATCACCTGTTTATCAAGCCATCCCAAATTGCCATGAACCTCTAACCTTTGACACCTTTCCTATGCAAATCATTGTTTGGCTATGTTACCACTTTTGCTCAGCCCCTCTTATAGCGTTGCTAGTTGCAGGTGAAGTTGAAGATTTCTCCATGGTGGAGGATTTTGGTTGGGATATCACAATATCTCTTATATTTATTAATGCATCTATATACTTGGTAAAGGGTGGAAGACTCGGCCTTTTGCCTGGTGTTTTGTTCCACTCTTGCCGCTCTAGTTTCCGTCATACCGGTGTTATGTTCCCGGATTTTGCGTTCCTTACGCAGTCGGGTGATTTATGGGACCCCCTTGACAGTTCGCTTTGAATAAAACTCTTCCAGCAAGGCCCAACCTTGGTTTTACCATTTGCCTCACCACCACCTACTTTTCCCTTGGGAGTCGCTCTCTCGAGGGTCATCTTTATTATAGCCCCCCCGGGCCAGTGCTTGTCTAAGTGTTGGTCCAAACTAGAGCACCGTGCGGGGCCATCCCTTGGCAACTTGGGTTACGTCGGTTCCTGTACGCTTCTCTTATCCGGTGTTGCCCTAAGAACGAGATATGTGCAGCTCCTATCGGGATTGTCAGCGCATCGGGCGGCTTTGCTGGTCTTGTTTTACCATTGTCGAAATGTCTTGTAAACCGGGATTCCGAGTCTGATCGGGTCTTCCTGGGAGAAGGTCTATTCCTTTGTTGATCGCGAGAGCTTGTCATGGGCTAAGTTGGGACACCCCTGCAGGGTATAATCTTTCGAAAGCCGTGCCTGCGGTTATAGGCAGATGAGAATTTGTTAATGTCCGGTTGTAGATAACTTGACACCAGACCATGTGTGTAGCCGTGATGGTCTCTTTTCGGCGGAGTCCGGGAAGTGAACACGGTTTCTGGGTTATGTTTGACGTAAGTAGGAGTTCAGGATCACTTCTTGATCATTGCTTCACGACCGTTCCTCTTGCTCTCTCCTCGCTCTTATTTGTGTATGTTAGCCACCATATATGCTTAGTCGCTGCTGCAGCCTCACCACTTTACCCCTTCCTTTCCATTTAAGCTTTGCTAGTCTTGATATCCATGGTAATGGGATTGATGAGTCATCGTGGCTCATAGATTACTACAACATCAGTTGCAGGTACAGGTTCATGCGATGATCATGACGCGAGAGCGATGCTTGCTTGCGTTGAGTTCTTCTTCTGCTTCTTCTTCGATCAGGGGATAGGTTCCAGGTCGGCAGCCTGGGCTAGAAGGGTGGATGTCGTTTGAGTTTCTGTTTGTGTTTCATCCGTAGTCGGATGATGATCTTATGTATGATGATGTTGTATTCATGTGGCATTGTATGCCTTATGTATGTATCCCCATATATTATGTAATGTTGATGTAATGATATCCACCTTACAAAAGCGTTTCAATATGCGGGTCCATCCTTGGTGGGACCTTCGAGTTCCTTTTGGATAGGGTCGCATATTGGGCGTGACAACTATCATGTTGTGTAGAATGATGCAGGCTAACATAATATGATGGAGATCGCCCCGGTCATATAAACGTGTCGGGCGCCGTAAAATAGACCATCGCGCCTGGAGCACACCAAATGCACGTTCCACATCCTTCCTTGCACCTTCTTGATGTTTAGCAAACAACCTCTATTTTTCTGTTTGAGCCATCGGTATCGACTTCACGAATGCTGCCCACTCTGGGTATATTCCATCTACAAGGTAATAACCAAGTTGATATTCCTTCTCGTTGACATTATAGTTCACTCGAGGAGCTTGCCCTTTCAGTTGCTCAAGGAACAACATCGACTGATTAAGCACGTTGATGTCGTTGTTGGATCCAGCAACACCAAAAAATGCATGCCATATCCAAAGATCCTGAGAAGCAACCGCCTCTAGAATAAGAGTAGGGACGCCTTTATACCCACTGGTGAATTGTCCCTTCCACTCCATGTGACATTTGTCCCAACGCCAGTGCATACAGTCGAGGCTTCCTAACATGCCAGGAAACCCACGACTCTCTCCAATATCAAGTAAGCGTTGCACATCGTTGACATTGGGTTTCCGCATATACTCATCACAAAATATATGAATCACGCCTTTGACGAACAACTTTAAGCACTTAATTGATGTGCACTCGGCAATCTTCAAGTACTCATCGAGAGCGTCCGCCGGAGTACCATATGCCAATTGGCGAATAGCTGATGTGCATTTCTGCAATGGAGATAGTCCATCACGGTCAAGAGCATAGTACAGTAGCAATGAAATTTTGTACAACACATCATCTCTCTAACAGAAGTATTATAAATATTAAATTATCAAGCGCACTAGACAAATTCATGAGGTATGCAATTGGATTTGGTCAGAAACAGACTTAAACAAGATATTTTTTAGGCTACTGTAAGAGATAGACTTAACACAGAACACATCTTAATAAAACTGCAGTAGGATAATCCTACTGTTCCTGCTATATATGAAGCATAATCAATCCTTTGTTCAAAAAGCATGTCCTAACTAGTGTCTCGATGTGATATATCACTTGTTCAATGAAGAAAGCAAAAGCAAAAGGATGTCAACTGAAGCTCACGGTTTTGGCAATTCAGGCCACACCTACACACGCTGAATCAGACTTAGAAATTCAGACTTAGATGTGAGTAAAGACTTGGCAGTACAGAAATTCCCTGAAGACCTACACACGCTGAATCGGGTATTCAAGCTAAAGGAATTGCAATTGGTGAAGATTGAATTAAAAGCAGAAATTTTTATACCATGTAGGGTTTGCAGCAGAGGATTCCATGAGAGGGACGTACATGTACGGTGGTGTGAAGGGGCTGGCGGACGAGCTCGTCGGAGCGCCGGGGTAGAAGAGTTGCTGCGGCCAGCGGTTGGCGCATGAGCTTGTCGGGGCGCCGGGGATGTGCTGCTGCGGCGGCGAGGTCGCCGATGACCGGACTGGCGCCGCCTCCTTACGGGCACCAGACTTGGCCATGATTCAGGTGGCCTCGCGTCGCCGGCCAGAGCTGCCGCCGGGTGGCGAGACGGAGAGTGGGGCGAGGGAGATGGAGGCGGCAGGGAGGGAGAGGATGGAGGCGGCAGGGAGGAAGAGGATGGAGCGGTGGGGAATTTTCCTTCGCGATGGGGACACCGCAATGGATCGATTTGCATTAAGAATTGTGGGACCAAGCGCGAAGTTACGGTAACCAGCTTGTTACTGCTATACTCTCTCTCCTCATTAAATCATTGCCATGTATGCAAATCTGCTGAGTTGGAATCTATGTTACTGCTAAGTTACTACCACTATGGCTAGTCTAAACCCGGACGGAAGTAGCACTGCTGCTTGTTGTTGTTTTTGCTGCTGCTCCTCCTCCTTAGGCTATGTTCGGTTAGGCCCGACCATGCCGGGATTGAGCGCCAATCCCCCCGATCCGCGTGGGTTTCGCCCGACCGGGGTTCAATCCCGTTCTGCCCTCCGCGTTCCTTCGGTTAGCACCGGCCTGTATAAAATCCCGCTCAAACCTCTCCTAAACCACGCGGAAACCACCGGGAAGTAACCCTCTCCTCCCACCCCGTGGAAGAAACCCCCGCTCGAGTCCTCTCTCTCTCTCTCTCTCTCTCTCTCTCTCTCTCTCTCTCTTTCTCTCTCTCTCTCTCTCTCTCTCTCTCTCTCTCTCGCCCCAACCCTCTCTTCCTCTTTCGATTGTGTGGTGGCTCCAGCGCCGGAGTCAGAGGGACAGCGACAGCGCTACTGGAGGAGATCGCGGCGGTGCTTCCCCCTCCCCTTCCTCTTCCTCTCCCCTGGCCAACCGGTGGCACCTCATCCAACCGCAGCGGCAGCACGAGCTCGCCGGCGATCGGAGCAGCGATGGCGTGAGCTCGCCGGCGACCGGAGCAGCGGCGCCGCGATCTTTCTGGCGACCACAAGTCCACAACGACCTTATAGCAGGCGTGCTTCTACCCCAATGGTGGACCGGTAAGCCCGTGCTCCTCCTCTAATGTCTGGTTCTTGGATAATGAGTTCTTGGTTTGGATCCTGAATCTTGAAGTGTGAAGATTGAATTCTTAGCCTCGTGATCCTGTAACTAAACAAGGCCGAACTGCTGAATCTAGGAACAAGATCTGCAGGGTATCGAATACGGCTTCAAGTTCCTCTGGAACCATCCAGCCCGACACCTTCATCAGATTCAGCCTGACGACCTCTGAACAGATTCAACCTGACGCTTGGATTGCATAGTGGCAGGGATTTGGCCCCCGAGTGGTTTTGGTGTCAAGCGGGGGTCACCTAATCCTCTAGAGGGTTAAATCCACTAGAGGTTTATTTCCACTACAACCGAACAAAGCCTTAGCAGTACGTACAACCGCGGCCACCCGGGCTTTACTTGACGGCACCGTTGAGGAAGGAAGATCGGAGAGGGGGGTCGTAGAGAAACTGGATCCAGATCGTCTCCCGTGTCGCTTGTCCAGACGACGTGGTATATAACCTCCAAGCTCCTGACATGGAACTCCATTCACTAGTTCGAGGATTTTACTTGACCAAGGCTCAAAATCTAACATACTAATAAGTAGGAGTAACTGATAATTCCCGATAATTAATAATGGCCAAGAAATCACACGGCAACTAGTGAGAGTGGCATAGTGGCGAGAGAAAAGAAATGAACAAGTAATCCATGGAAAGAGTACTAAAGGAAGATAAAGCACTCCATAGCCACCGAGGGGTTCTGGCCCATCGCGGCGTCCGCCGCCTCCCTGCGCTCTTTTCCTGCCAATGGTGCCTCGTCGAGTTCATCTCCAACCTCCATCGGGGCCCGTCCACGGCCGCATTGCTGCTTGGTTTTCTCGGAACTGGTGTTCTCCTTCGGAGCCTTCCGGGTGGCGCTCGATTGCCGGCTAATAGTGCCGTTTGCTGCCGGAGAGGCCGGCGGGCGCCTAGACGGGGAATCTGACCTCCTGCCGGAATGCTCGCCAGGGTCCCGCCTGACGCCACCCCCTCCGTTACCGTTGATGTTTGTGTTGAGGGAGCGTTTGGCAGACGACGGCAGCGCCATGTCGGCTTCCCTTGCGGAGTAGCTCCGTCTGACGGCGCTCTCGGCGGCCCTCCTCGCTGCGGAAGGGGAGAATCTGCCACTGCGGCACCCGATGCCGGACACCACCGCAGGCGACTCTCGCCGCGGCCGCGGCGGCACCGGCTGCTCGCTGACAATGGTCCCCGGCCTCCTCTGCTTCGCCGCAGGGGACGGCGACCGCGCCCTGCCGTTGCCGGCGTCCTTGCATTTCTTCTTCTGCTCCGGTTCCATCCTCCTGGCCCTCCCCTTCTCCGGCACGTCCACCGTCCTCTTCTCCACTTCCTGCTCTCTTCCGGCCTTCACCATCGCCTTGTCCACCACGGAGGAACCCACCGACACGCTATCGGAAGCATCGCCTTCCTCGTGTTCCTGCACCATCTTCTCCTTCTCGTGCTCAGGCTCAGGCTGAGACTCAGGCTGCGGCTCCGGCTCCGGCGGGCTTGTCCGCCGCACTGCCGTCTCCGACAACACCTCCTTGACCTCCTCCTCCACCACCACGGGTGGTGGTGGTGGCGGAGCCAAGGCATTATCCTTCTCCGGCGGGAGCGGCGGCGCCACCTTGGCCTCGGCACTGCCGCGGGCGGCCTTCTTGCTCACGCAGCTACCCATGCCGGACGCGCCAAGAAGCAGCGCGCGCAGGCGCCTGTGCTTGACGCGATGAGTGGGTCGACGGAGGAGTAGATGGCGACGAGGGTGGTGGCGCGCGGGAGCGGGTGTGATTGGAGGTCAGAGTCAATCAGATGGCGCTCATCGAGATGATGAACGAATGCATCTGCACGAGGTGGGGGGAGGAATCGGATCGATCGATCATGGATGCGTAGTATAAATCCTCGCGGTCAACTAGCTCATGTTCGTTCCTCTCTCTACCTCTTGCCTCGCTGCACGTTGGCCGCCTTACAATAACTCGGGTCAATCTGCCACTGAGCTGGCGCCATCACTGCTCTAACTCCCAGCAGCTGCGCATGCTATTACTACCGCTGTTGCTGCTGCCACAGTACTGCTCAATCATCTAGGCTGCGGTGCTACAGCCTACTACACTTGAACCGGATGCACGTACGCCCATGACAGTCGGATCGACGAATGGACGGTGATGATCGATGACACTAACAATTCGCCTAAGAAATACTCCCCCCGTCTCATAATATAAGGCGTCTTTGACACTATAGTAACCACTGAAGTACTAGTAATTTTGATGCATATCCTGTCGTTAATTAGGCAGCTACTGTTGCTAATACGCCACGTAGTACAATGTAGCGTGTATGCCAGGGCAATGCATATTGATTTTGGCCGGGTCCTCTATGATTATAGGTACGGCAGTTATATCGTGGAACCCGGTCAGTACTGGTCCTCTAGCCTGGTATATCTGACTAGCGCTGTTATTGAGACAAGGTAGATCACAGCAACATGATTCCATGGGGAGCTGCAGCAGTGACTTGACGCATTAACTCGCTACCAATACTATAGTCTTTGGCTACTGTTTGCAGTACATCCAAACGGACTTGAAGCATCTACAATCGGAGCCCTCAAATAATCTACAACGAGCCCCCAAATCCGCTCCAAACGCCTGGGCGAACTGTCCGGACTCAAAAGTGAAACCCAACCAAACCAATCAAATTGGGTCCAAATGGCCAAACTGACCGGCGCTCCCAGCCCTTATGTAGGAAGGATATGGGGACATCGGAACGCGCCCGGCACATAGGACTGATCGCAAGGACCCACGCGACCAAACGCATAAATCAGCGGCCCGGCGGGCACCTCCTTCATTCCTTGCCGAGGACATCCATTGTGCCTCGTGGCGCTGCTCCGGCATGCCACCTGAGAGGAACCAAGTCCGGCTAGTCCGGCTATTTTACTCGGACGATGGTAACCTAGCCCTAGCCCGCCCCCATTTCTTCCCTCTCCATCGCCTCCATCGTTGCCACTTCCAATATGTCCGCTGCTAGCCCTGCCAAGGCGCCGGATTACAACTTACGTCATGCTCATTCTGGAGCGGTGGCTCCAAATGCTGGAGGAGATCCAGGCCAGGCACGAAGCTTGCACTACTAGGAATAACCTACAGGTAGACGCTTAACAACAGCGATGGGTAAGCAACCTGTGGTACTGTTACTTAGTAGTAGCGCGGGGCTAAACGTAGCGCTACACGTAACCAGTAGTAGCAGCGCGGGCTTGCCAACCCCACACTACTACTAAGAGGGCCCAATGGTACTCCCGCGCAGGACATATTAGCAGCGCGGGCCTTGTATCCTACGCTGCTCCTATTTATACATGGGCCAGCTAGTGGGCCCCGCATATCAGCAGTGTCGGCCACCAGACAGGCACTACAGGTAGCTACATTAACAATAGCGCGGGCCTAGACCCCGCGCTACTACTAAGCTTCACTTATCCTCTCCCGGTCGTTCCTTTCCTCCTCACTCTCACTTCTTCACTCCGCTGCATCTCCATCTCCTGGCGATGTTGCCCGCCGCCGCCTTTTCCCTTGCCCACCGCTGTCACCGTCGTCCCCGAGGTATCTTCCTCCCTTTCCCCTCTGATACGTCTCCAACGTATCTACTTTTCCAAACACTTTTGCCCTTGTTTTGGACTCTAACTTGCATGATTTGAATGAAACTAACCCGGACTGACGCTGTTTTCAGCAGAATTACCATGATGTTGTTTCATGTGTAGAAAACAAAAGTTCTCGGAATGACCTGAAAATCCTCGGAGACAAGTTTCAGAAAATAAAAAAATACTGGCAAAAGATGAAGACCAGGGGGCCCACACCCTGTCCATGAGGGTGGGGGGCGCGCCCATCCCCTCTGGGCGCGCCCCCTGTCTCGTGGGCCCCCTGCAACTCCGCCGACCTCAACTCCAACTCTATGTATTCCGTCTCGTGGAGAAAAAATCAGAGAGAAAGTTTCATCACGTTTTACGATACGGAGCTACCGCCAAGCCCTAATCTCTCTTGGGAGGGCTGATCTGGAGTCCGTTCGGGGCTCCGGAGAGGGGGATTCCTTGCCATCGTCATCATCAACCATCCTCCATCACCTATTTCATGATGCTCACCGCCGTGCGTGAGTAATTCCATCATAGGCTTGCTGAACAGTGATGGGTTGGATGAGATTTATCATGTAATCAAGTTAACTTTGTTAGGGTTTGATCCCTAGTATCCACTATGTTCTGAGATTGATGTTGCTATGACTTTGCTATGCTTAATGCTTGTCACTAGGGCCCGAGTGCCATGATTCTAGATCTGAACCTATTATGTTTTCATGAATATATGTGTGTTCTTGATCCTATCTTGCAAGTCTATAGTCACCTATTATGTGTTATGATCCGATAACCCCGAAGTGACAATAATCGGGATACTTCTCGGTGATGACCGTAGTTTGAGGAGTTCATGTATTCACCATGTGTTAATGCTTTGGTCCGGTTCTCTATTAAAAGGAGGCCTTAATATCCCTTAGTTTCCACTAGGACCCCGCTGCCACGGGAGGCTAGGACAAAAGATGTCATGCAAGTTCTTTTCCATAAGCACGTATGACTATATTCGGAATACATGCCTACGTTACATTGATGAATTGGAGCTAGTTCTGTGTCACCCTATGTTATAGCTATTACATGAGGAATCGCATCCGACATAATTATCCATCACTGATCCATTGCCTACGAGCTTTTCATATATTGTGCTTCGCTTATTTACTTTTCTGTTGCTATTGTTACAATCACTACAAAACCCAAACATATTACTTTTGCTATCTTTACCACTGTTATCATTACTATCATATTACTTTGCTACTAATACTTTGCTGCAGATACTAAGTTATCCAGGTGTGGTTGAATTTACAACTCAACTGCTAATACTCAAGAATATTCTTTGGCTCCCCGTCGAATCAATAAATTTCGGTTGAATACTTTACCCTCGAAAGCTGTTGCGATCCCCTACACTTGTGGGTAATCAAGACTAATTTCTGGCGCCGTTGCCAGGGAGCATAGCTCTATTCTCTGAGTCACTTGGGATTTATATCTGCTGATCACTATGAAGAAATTGAAAGATCAAAGAACTAAAATTTATCCCTCAAGTACGAGGGGAGGTAAGGAACTGCCATCTAGCTCTGCACTAGATTCTCCTTCTGTTATGAATAGGTTTGCTACACCTAAACCTGCTACTGCTAGGAATTCTGATATGTCGCATGTTATTGATGATGCCACTTCTGCTATGCATGATACTTATGATGAAACTACTTCTACGCTTGATACTATTGTGCCATTAGGTGAATTTCTTGATGAACAACTTACTAGGGCTAGGGAGAACAAAATTATTGAAAATGAAATTATGGATGAAAGTGATGATGAAGTTCTCCTCCTAATTATGAATTGCATGTTGTTCCTGAGGGTTATGTTATGAATGAAGAAGCTGCTGAAGCTATTTTTGCTTGCAAAGATAGATATGATCTTAAGAATTTATTAGCTAAATGGAAGCAGAAATCCCTTAATGCTAGAATGAAACCTGACCCTGCTTTTGCACTTCACCTATCTTTGTTACTGATAAGGAATATGAATTCTCTGTTGATCCTGAGATTATTACTTTAGTTGAATCCGATCCTTTTTATGGCACTGAATCTGAAACTGTTGTGGCACATCTTACCAAGTTAAATGATATAGCCACCCTGTTTACTAATGATGAGACGTCTCGCTATTATTATATACTTAAAATACTTCCGTTCTAATTAAAAGGTGATGCTAAGACTTGGTTTAATTCTCTTGATCCTGGTTGTGTGCGTAGTCCCCAGGATATGATTTATTACTTCTCTGCTAAATATTTCCCTGCTCATAAGAAACAAGCTGCCCTGCGGGAAATATATAACTTTGTGCAAATCGAATAAGAGAGTCTCCCACAAGCTTGGGGGAGGCTTCTCCGATTACTTAATGTTTGCCTGATCATCCTCTTAAGAAAAATGAAATACTTGATATCTTCTATAATGGACTAACTGATGCTTCCAGGGACCACTTGGATAGCTGTGCTGGTTGTGTTTTCAGGGAAAGAACAATCGACGAAGCTGAATTATTATTGAACAATATGTTGACTAATGAAAATAATTGGACTCTTCCTGAGCCAATTCCTAAGGTAATTCCTGAACCAATTAAGCCAACTCCTGAGCCTATTCGTAAACCTACTCCGAAGAAGAGAGGTGTTCTATTTCTCAGTCCTGAAGACATGCAAGAGGCAAAGAAATCAATGAAAGAAAAAGGTATAAAAGCTGAAGACATTAAGAATTTACCTCCTATTGAAGAAATACATGGTCTTAATGTACCGCCTGTTGAAGAACCACATTGTCTTGATAACCCGACACAGGTAGTAAAGGTAAATTCTCTCTATAGATATGATAAAGATGAAATTACGTCTACTAAATTTCATAGTCCATGCTTAGATGAATTTGATGATTTCATGGACAGACAAGCAAATTTCAATGATTATGTTAGTAAACAATTAAAGAATAATGCTTATATGATAGGACGCTTGAATGATTATCTAGCTAGAGTTAAAGATGAACTTATACTCACTAGTAAACATGCTTCTATGGTTGCTACTCAAGCTGAACAAGTACTTAAAGCTCAAAATAAATTGCTAGTTGAATTAAATAATAAACATGACTTTGCTGTTAGAGTGACTACTAGAACTGGTAAAATGACTCAGGAACCTTTGTATCCTGAAGGCCACCCTAAGAGAATTGAACAAGATTCCCAGAATAATAATCTAGATGTTCCTAGTTCTTCTAAGAAGAAGAAAAAGAAGAATGATAGGACTTTGCAAACTTCTAGTGAACCTAATGTAGAAACACTTGAGAATCCTAATAATACTTCTATCTCTAATGCTGAAACACAATCCGGAGATGAACATGAACCTGATGATAATGTTAATAATGATGTTCATGTAGATGCTCAACCTAGTAGTAATAATGATATAGAAATTGAACTTGCAGTTGGTCTTGATAACCCACAATCAAGAAACCAACGTTATGATAAGAGAGATTTTGTTGCTAGGAAGCAGGGTAGAGAAAGAGAACCATGGGTTCAGAAACCCATGCCCTTTCCTCCTAAACCACCCAAGACAAAGGATGATGAGGACTTTGAACGTTTTGCTGAAATGATTAGACCTATTTTCTTACACATGCGCTTAACTGATATGCTTAAAACAAACCCTTATTCTAAATATATGAAAGATATCATCACTAATAAGAGGAAAATACCTGAAGCTGAGATTTCCACCATGCTTGCCAACTATACCTTTAAGGGTGGAATACCTAAGAAACTTGGTGATCCCGGAGTACCCACTATAACTTGCTCTATTAAAAGAAATTATGTTAAAACTACTTTATGTGATTTAGGAGCCGGTGTTAGTGTTATGCCTCTTTCCTTGTACCATAGACTTGAATTAAGTAAGTTGACACCCACCGAGATATCCTTGCAAATGGCTGATAAATCAACTACTATACCTGTCGGCATTTGTGAGGACGTGCCTGTTGTTGTTGCGAATGTTACTATCTTAACAGACTTCGTCATTCTTGATATTCCTGAGGACGACCATATGTCGATTATCCTTGGTAGGCCCTTTTTAAATACTGCAGGTGCTGTTATTGATTGCAACAAAGGCAGTGTCACCTTTCATGTTAATGGAAATGAGCATACGGTACATTTTCCGAGGAAACAACCTCAAGTTCATAGTATAAATTCTGTTGAGAAAATTCCATCAATCATTATTGGAGGTTTTGAATTTCCTCCCCCTACTATCAAGAAAAAGTATGATATTCTTATTGTTGGGGATGTTCATATCCCCGTTGAGGTAACTTAGTGTCACTTCGAAATTTCTCCGGTTCCGTGTTATTCGGAATGGGTTTGTTAACAAGACTTGATCAACCTTGTTAGTGGATTCATTTTGATGATCATGAGATGGATGAAACTAGAAGGCACAACCTTCTGTACCCTTTTTTTACATTCTGTTATTTAAAATAAATAAAGCAAACATAGTATTATCTGTCTTTTTTCTGAATTATCCGTGCAATGAAAAATATCCTGAAAATAAAAGTGCTTCAAATGCCCTGCAAATTTAGTATGATTTTTTATCAAATATTTGAGGATTTTAGGCACTGAAATCACTACAGGAGGGGCAAGCACCAGGCCACAAGAGTGGAGGGCGCGCCCACCCCCTCTGGGCGCGCCCCCTGTCTTGTGGGCCCTTGGTGGCCCCCTCCACTTATGCCAACACCCACACACTCCATCTTCTTCCCAAAAAAATCCCCATCTAGCTCAAGCATGAGTTCTAGCTCATTTTGCTGCGATTTTCGATCTCCTTGCTCAAAGCTCCATTCACAAAACTGCTTTGGGAGATTGTTGCTTGGTATGTGACTCCTCCATTGATCCAATTAGTTTTTGTTATAGTGCTTTATTCATTGCAAATCCTTGCTGCCTTGGTGACCCTGTTCTTGAGCTTGCATGTTAAATTTAGGAGGTTCCAAGTAATCGTAATGCATGATATAGGCTCTAGGCACTTGTAGGAGTAGTTGCTATCAATCTTGTTTAGTTTTATTTACTTTTATTTTGAAGTTACTAAAATTTCAGAAATTTTCAAAAAATGTTAAAGAGATTTTTGAGGGGATCTTCTAGCCAAGGCTCCAAGGAAAAACAAGCTAAAGAGAAGGAAAAGGCCAAATATAATCTTCCTCGCATAGCGGAAATACGGCCATGTGAATGGCCATGCAATAATTTCTTGATCGAAGCTGGAATTCATGAAGACTTTTATTCTTTGATCGATAACGCAGGACTCACCGACTTCCTCCACGACCGGATCGATCAGTACCTCTTACTTACCAATACTTTCGTGCAAAACTTTTATTATTATCCTAAGAAGTCATCGCCTTTAGTATCATTTCATTTATATGATGAATTCAGGGAAATGTCTTTACGTGATTTTTGTGCGGTATCCTTTGAGGGGAAATTAGAGGAACCACATCCTAGGGATGTGGATGGCTTTGTTAACACCATCACTATAGGGGATCCAAAGAAGGGTTCCGATGCGAGAATCTCTAGCATACACTTTCATGTTTTACGCTACTTGGCCATATTTGCTAGTAGATGTTTGATTAGTCGTGGAAATAGTGGAAACTTCAGTGTCCCAGATACTATTATTCTATTCCATGCCTTGTTTGGTGATAATAGTTTTAGTATGGGCGCCATTATTGCTAAACGTTTAAATCTGAATCGTACAAAAGGCCCCATCTTTGGAAGTATCTATGCTGCACGTCCTGCTAGACATTTTGGGATACCTATTAGGCACTATGAGAAATAGGACACGATTTTGCCTTCTTACATTTTAGATTACAGGAGCATGGTAGCACACGAGTTTATTGTTCAAAATGATGATAAGACGCTCCTGTATAACTTGAGATTTAATAAGAAACACAATGAGACTATTATTCTACCTGCACCTTTGTTGTTTGATTTGACTGCAGATAATTTTCTTGTCACACTGGAAGCAGTGTACGCTCATCGAGGCCAAGCATCCACTCCAGAGCCTGAGCCCGAGCTGGAAACTTCACCGGACCCTTATCGTGCATCATCTTATCAGTGAGATCCAGAGGAGACGGCCAGCCAATGGTATCCTGATTTCACCTCTTAGTACACTGGAGAGAGTAGCCGCGGTCCGTGGCATTAGACCAACTTAGGCCAAAAGCCTAAGCTTGGGGGAGTATGTATTTCTCACCGACTTTACATTCATGTTCACACACTATCCTAGTCGTCGGTGCTCATACTCTTTCATTGTATTATCCATGCTAGTTTAATTTTCTTTTTTCTAGTTTTCTTTTTGTGTGTTTGATAAACCTTAAGAAAAACCAAAAAAATTAGTTAGTTTAATTTCCATGCTTGTTGTAGAAATTAAAATGAAAACCCAAAAAGATTTCTCGTTCTTCTTTTACTTGTTGGGAGCTTTCCCATGTAAATAGTTTTATTTTCTTTTCTTTTCTTTGGGGGGTTGAGAGTAGAAGACCATATTGAAAATGTTTAGTGGCTCTCATATGCATGATTGATTATTTAACTTAGAGCCCATATTACTTTGTCTTCTCTCTTGAATTGAATGCTTGCAGATTCCAGCTTAGTCCAATGCACGTACACTATTATTATTATACACATCATTCGGTCGTGCGAGTGAAAGGCAATAATGACGATATATGATGGACTGATTGAGATGAGAGAAGCTGGTATGAACTCGACCTCTCTTGTTTTTGTAAATATGATGAGTTCATCGTTCCTGATTCAGCTTATTATGAAGTAAACATATTTGCAATGCCATTTAGAGATTATAGTGGCTTGTGCCATGCTTGATTAGCTATGAGTTATAATGGTTTACCTTGCGTGCCAACATGCTATTAGAATGATTATGATGTGGTATGATGGGATGGTATCCTCCTTTGAATGAATTGAGTGACTCGACTTGGCACATGTTCATGCATGTAGTTGAAACAAAATCAACATAGCCTTCATGATATTTATGTTCATGGTGGATTATATCCTACTCATGCTTGTACTCGATGTGAATTAGTTTTAATGCATGTTTATGACTGTTGTCGCTCTCTCAGTTGGTCGCTTCCCAGTCTTTTGCTAGCCTTCACCTGTACTAAGCGGGAATACTGCTTGTGCATCCAAACTCCTTAAACCCCAAAGTTATTCCATATGAGTCCACTATACCTTCCTATATGCGGTATTTACCTGCCGTTCCAAGTAAATTTGTATGTGCCAAACTCCAAACCTTCAAATGAAATTCTGTTTTGTATACTCGAGCTGCTCATGTTTCCACTAGGGCTGTCTATATATTCCGTGCTAGGTTGGTTTTTCTCAAGAGGAGTGGACTCCGCTCCTCGTTCACGAGAAAGGGCCGGTAACCGGGATGCCTAGTCCCACGATCCAAAAAGATCAAAGCAAATCAATATAATTAAACAAAACTCCACCAGGATTGTTGTTAGTTGGAAGCACTCATTGTTTCGAGCAAGCCATGGATTGATGCTTGTTGGTGGTTGGGGGAGTATAAACTTTTACCATTCTGCGTGGGAACTGCCTATAATGCATGTAGTATGGAAGATATAGCCATCTCATAGTTGTTGCGTTGACAGTGAAAGTATGCCGCCCAATATTTTATTCAATCTCTATTTTAAAATCGAGCTCTGGCACCTCTACAAATCCCTGCTTCCCTCTGCGAAGGGCCTATCCATTTACTTTTATATTGAGTCATCACCTTCTTATTAAAAAGCACCCGCTGGAGAGAACATTGTCATTTACATTCATTATCATTGGTTTATATTGGGTATGACTTGACTGGATCTCTTTTACCATGAATTACAATGTTTAGTGAGTCCTTGGTCTTTAAAGGTGCTCTGCATTTATGTTTTGCGGTCTTAGAAAGGGCTAGCGAGATACCATTTTATTATATCATGTTATGATTGTTTTGAGAAAGTGTTGTCATCCGAGTTTTATTATTATGGCTCGCTAGCTTATTATGCCATTGATATGAGTAATTGTGAGACCGAGGTGTTATTGTGAGTATGGTTAGTTCATAATATTTGTTGAAACTTGAATGCTGGCTTTACATGTTTACAACAACAAGAGCAATAAGGGTTTGTAAAAGTTTTTCTTTATCACTTTCAGTTTATCAACTGAATTGCTTGAGGACAAGCAAAGGTTTAAGCTTGGGGGAGTTGATACGTCTCCAACGTATCTACTTTTCCAAACACTTTTGCCCTTGTTTTGGACTCTAACTTGCATGATTTGAATGAAACTAACCCGGACTGACGCTATTTTCAGCAGAATTACCATGATGTTGTTTCATGTGTAGAAAACAAAAGTTCTCGGAATGACCAGAAAATCCTCGGAGACAAGTTTCAGAAAATGTAAAAAATACTGGCAAAAGATGGAGACCAGGGGGGCCACACCCTGTCCACGAGGGTGGGGGCGCGCCCCCCCTATCTTGTGGGCCCCCAGCAGCTCCGCCGACATCAACTCCAACTCCATATATTCCGTCTCGCGGAGAAAAAATCAGAGAGAAAGTTTCATCGCGTTTTACGATACGGAGCCGCCGCCAAGCCCTAATCTTTCTCGGGAGGGCTGATCTGGAGTCCGTTCGGGGCTCCGGAGAGGGGGATTCGTTGCCATCGTCATCATCAACCATCCTCCATCACCAATTTCATGATGCTCACCGCCGTGCATGAGTAATTCCATCATAGGCTTGCTGGACGGTGATGGGTTGGATGAGATTTATCATGTAATCAAGTTACTTTTGTTAGGGTTTGATCCCTAGTATCCACTATGTTCTGAGATTGATGTTGCTATGACTTTGCTATGCTTAATGCTTGTCATTATGACCATAGTTTGAGGAGTACATGTATTCACCATGTGTTAATGCTTTGGTCCGGTTCTCTATTAAAAGGAGGCCTCAATATCCCTTAGTTTCCACTAGGACCCCGCTGCCATGGGAGGGTAGGACAAAAGATGTCATGCAAGTTCTTTTCCATAAGCACGTATGACTATATTCGGAATACATGACTACATTACATTGATAAATTGGAGCTAGTTCTGTGTCACCCTATGTTATAGCTATTACACGAGGAATCGCATCCGACATAATTATCCATCACTAATCCATTGCCTACGAGCTTTTCATATATTGTGCTTCGCTTATTTACTTTTTCGTTGCTATTGTTACAATCACTACAAAACCCAAACATATTACTTTTGCTATCTTTACCACTGTTATCATTACTATCATATTACTTTGCTACTAATACTTTGCTATAGATACTAAGTTATCCAGGTGTGGTTGAATTGACAACTCAACTGCTAATACTCAAGAATATTCTTTGGCTCCCCTTGTGTCGAATCAATAAATTTGGGTTGAATACTCTACCCTCAAGATCTGTTGCGATCCCCTACACTTGCGGGTAATCACCCTACTCTCTCCTCCCTCCTTGAAACTGCAACTATCCCTGGGTGGTTTTGGTAATTCCTAACAACATCTGCACCAGCAGCCACAACATCAGTTCCACTAGCTCCGGCAGCCACTCCACCAGCTCCAGCTACATCAACAGAAGCCTTTGTCCTTGGAGTCATCTCCATGCCACCTCATGAAGACCAAGCCTGAGAGTCGTTTAGCACTATGCATTTTTATGAACTTTTTGGTAACTTGTTGACAAAGGGGAGAAAATGTATAGATCATAGTCTTTGAGAGAGAGTGTTTCTTTTTGGTCGCTCTTTGCTTTGCTTGAACCTTATTGTGTGTTTGCTTGATACACTATGTCTTTTGTGTGATACTTGGATGATCATGTCATGTGTTTGATCATATGCTACCTTAATGCTTGTTGGATGATATTATCTCTTATATCCTTATATGATCACTCACTTGCTTGGTGAAGAGTGCATGCTTTTAACTTATATCATTTTGAGCGCTCCACCAAGATGTATGTGACATGAAAGAGTAACCCATGATTCTAACACATTGTGCATTTGCAGTCCAAAGCAAATTTTAAATGATGCACAAATTTAGGGGGAGCTCTTGCTTATCACATACTTCTCAAAGCGACGATGTTTTTCAATCTTATTATCATTTGTCGAAGCTTTGATCTATATGTTGTCATCAATTACCAAAAAGGGGGAGATTGAAAGTGCAACTATCCCTGGGTGGTTTTGGTAATTCCTAACAACATATATCTCATTGAGCTAATGCTATTTCAAGATAAATATTTCAGGAAAGCTCAATGTTTGGCATGGCATGGATGAGAAACGTGGACTCCTCAAAATTCTAAGGACAAAAGGATTGGCTCAAGCTCAAAGCACAAGACTCTACATTTTACTTTTAGTGATCCAAGATTGAGTCCATAGGAAAGCCAATACTATTAAGAGGGGGTGAGGTGTTGCTTAATGAGTTTCTTGCTCAAAGTGCTTAGTGATATGCTCCAAAACCCTCAACCACTTTCTCACATCCACATATGTCCCAAACCAAAAGTCAAACTTGGCCCCACCGAAACTTTCTATCCGGTGCCATCGAGTTCAATTGACATAGCCGCTGCCAGTAACCCTAGTATTTTCGGTCTCACCGAGATGGGATTGCAAACTCTCTGTTTCCCTTCGTAACGTTTCGGTCAAACCAAGATGAGTGATCGGTCCCACCGAGATTGCAATGCAAACTCTCTGTTTCCCCTTCGTAACGTTTAGGTCCAACCGAGATGAGCGAATTGGTCCCACCGAGTTTGCCTGACCAACTCTCTGGTTAGCTTATTACCAAAATTGGTCTCACCAAGTTTGTGTAATCGGTCTCATCGAGATTACGTTATGCCCTAACCCTAATGATATCAGTCCCACCGAGTTGACATGTCGGTCCCACCGAAATGCCTAACGGTCACATTATGAACTAAATTAGTCTGACCGAGTTTGGTAAGTTGTGTGTAACAGTTAGATTTTGTGTGGAGGCTATATATACCCCTCCACCCACTCTTCATTCGTGGAGAGAGCCATCAGAACATGCCTACACTTCCAACATACATTTTCTGAGAGAGAACCACCTACACTTGTGTTGAGATCAAGATATTCCATTCCTACCACATAAATCTTGATCTCTAGCCTTCCCAAGTTGCTTTCCACTCAAATCTTCTTTCCACCAAATCCATATCCTGTGAGAGAGAGTTGAGTGTTGGGGAGACTATCATTTGAAGCACAAGAGCAAGGGGTTCATCATCAACACACCATCTATTATCTTTTGGAGGGTGGTGTCTCCTAGATTGGTTAGGTGTCACTTGGGAGCCTCCGTCAAGATTGTGGAGTTGAACCAAGGAGTTTGTAAGGGCAAAGAGATCGCCTACTTCGTGAAGATCTACCCGAGTGAGGCAAGTACTTCGTGGTTGACGTCCATGGTGGGATAGACAAGGTTGCTTCTTCGTGGACCCTTCATGGGTGGAGCCCTCCGTGGACTCGCGCAACCGTTACCCTTCGTTGGTTAAAGTTTCCATCAACGTGGATGTATGATAGCACCACCTATCGGAACCACGGATAAAAAATCTCCGTGTTGCTTCCTCAAACTCCTCCTATTACCTTCATATGCAATTTTTTTACATTCCGCTGCTATACTCTTAGAATTGCATGTGTAGGTTGATTGCTTGACTTGTGCTAAGTTGCTAAAATTTGTCAATAACTAAAATTGGGAAAAGGCAAGATTTCTATTTGGTCAAGTAGTCATACTTCCGATCCTACAATTGGTATCAGAGCTTTGGCCTCCATTTGCTTTGATTTCCATAGCTTTTGGTGGTCATAGCCTTGGTCTCACAACCTAGGAGATTATGCCGTCTAGCGAGGGAAATTACCACCGTAGAGGTCCTTACTTTGATGGTACAATTTTTTCTAGTTGGAAGCATAAGATGAAAATGCATATTATTGGACATAACCCTGCCGTTTGGGCTATTGTGTGTATTAGCTTGCAAGGTGAATTCTTTGATGGGAGAGAACCGCACCGTGAAGCTGCCGCGGAAGAGTTCAAGATGCTGCAATATAATGCTCAAGCTTCTGATATTCTCTTCAACGGATTGTGCCCCGAAGAATTCAACAAAATCAGCCGTCTTGAGAATGCAAAGGAAATCTAGGATACTTTGATTGACATGCACGAAGGTACCGAATCCAAATTGGATGTGCTTCAAAGTCAACTTGACAAGTTCAAAATGAAGGATGGTGAAGGCGTCGCTGAAATGTACTTTAGGCTTGCTCTCATCACAAATGAGATTGCCGACTTAGGAAGTGAAGAGATGACCGACAAATTCATCATCAAGAAGATCCTAAGAGCCTTGGATGGAAAATATGATACCGTGTGCACATTGATCCAAATGATGCCCAATTACAAGAATCTCAAGCCAACAGAGGTCATTGGAAGAATTGTTGCTCATGAGATGTCACTCAAGGATAAGGAAGAGCTCCACAACAAGTCAAGTGGTGCTTACAAAGCCTCATGTGAAGCTCCCACATCATCAAGTGAGAAACAACCCTTCAATGAAGAATTGAGCCTAATGGTGAAGAACTTCAACAAGTTCTACAAGAGTAGAAGCAAGGAAAGAAGTTCCAAGTCAAGGTCCTACAATGACAAAAGATCTTCTAGTCGTGAGCGTAATTGCTACAATTGTGGAAGACCCGGACACTACTCCAATGAGTGTACGGCTCCCTACAAAAGAAGAGAAGATTCTCCAAAAAGAAGAAGTAGAAGAGAAGAATCACCACCAAGAGAAAGGAAGAGTAGAGATGATCGTTATGAACGAAGAACATCCCGGAGAAGCAAGGATTCAGAAAGGAAGGACAAATCACCAAAGAGCTACACAAAGCGAAGACATCAAGCTCATGTTGGTGAATGGGATCCGGCTCCGACTCCGACCATCACTCCGAGAGAAGCTATCACTCTGACTCCGAATATACTCAAGATGAAGGTGTTGCCGGTCTAGCACTTGTGTCAACCAACTCCTACGACATATTTGACTCACCAAATGAAGGAATTGGAAGATGCTTCATGGCTAAAGGCCCAAAGGTATCACATCCCTAGTATGTTGATTTCAATAGTGATGAAGATGACTTGTTAGGTGATGATGATTTACTTGTTGACAACTCTAGTGATGAATACTATGATGAAACGTCAATTAATCATGCTAATCAAAAACGAATGACAATGATAAGGAGAAGATTGAGCGCCTAACTAAAGAACTAAACACTCTTAAGTTAGCTCATGAAACTATCTTGGAAGATCATTGAGAACTTTTAAAGACTCATGAGAAGTTACGCTTTGAAAAGCTCAACCTTGAGCAAGAGCATGAGTTTTTAAAGGCAATCAATGATGATCTTCGCAAAAAAAGTTCTTCTTACATTGCCAAGCGTTTACTCTTATCTACTTACATGCCACAAGTCAAGTCTAGTAACAAGAACAAGAAAGATTCTCCTTCTAGTAGTAACAATAATCATGCTAAATCCAATATTGTTGCTTCTAGTAGTTCTCTTGATTCCACTAATGATTCTCTTAGCCAAGTTACACTTGACCAAGAAAATAGCTTATTGAAGGGAATTATAGAGAAAGGTGTTTACAAGAGCCTTTCCGGAAGTAAGCAACTCAAGGAGATTGTACGCAAGCAAGGAAGGCACCGGAAGAATCAAGGTGTTGGTTTTGAACGAAAGTTCAATGCCAATGGAGTTGAGTGGGAAGAAGATCAATACCCCAAGACGAAGTTTGTTCCTCAACAAGAGAAGTATGATCCTACTTCTTTCAAAGGAACACAAGTTCAAGATGATCTTCCACCACAAGACCACAAGCAAAAAGGCAAGGACAAGCTTCAAGAGGAGATTGATGCATTTGAAGAAGCTCCTAAGGCCTTGGTCAAGTGGATTCCCAAGACTACATCAAGTTCTACTTCATCAAGTACGACTACAACTCCAAGGATTCCCATCAAGATGATGTGGATCCCAAATAAGAAGAACTAGAGAGTTCTTGAGGGTGATTCCGCCAACATACTTCACTCTTATCATTTTGGCGAGGACAAGTGCAAACAACCTCCATATCTTGCACTAATCCAAGGAGTCACAAACCCTCTTGTTGGTAAGACAAGGGACAAGGTAACCTAATGCTTTCATGGACATCATCTTGTGTGTGCATCACTCTATGTCTATGGATATCCTTGTTTGTTCCTTGTGGGACTAACCCGTGTAGGTATTGAAAGTGCAACTCACTCCAATGGATTGCTCTGAATGATCTACATCAACATTTGGCATCCACATCTTCAACACCTACATGAAGTCATCATCAACAAAACCCAAGGTTAGTTTATTCCTCTTAGGGGGGATATCACATCTAGGGGGAGCTTTACTCTAAAGAATTGAGCTAAAGCAACTCTATGGTGTGAACACAACAATGCTTTATGTAAAAGTGGTAACCCCACTTGTGCTTAAACGATGAGTATGACCTATGATCAAATGTTCTCATTTGACTCCTAAGTCAATATACTCATATATAGATGACCTAGTCATTGCCAATTGTTTGATATATGCTAGAATTTGTTGTGCATTCTTTGTCACATATTTCATTTGCCATTTCATTGTGTGAGCATGTCATTTGCATATTTTACTCATTCGAGGACATCCACTTGTTGTTATGTATGTTTGGCTTCTTTTGACCAAGTGGATGGACAAGAATGCCTAAGTACCCTCTCTGGCTATCTATGATTTTCTCATCTCAAAATCTATTCATGCTACATCACAAAGTTTGATCAAGTCAGATTCAAACCACTCTGTGTGAGGATCACTCAGAGTCCCCAATTTTTCATAGACTTAAACTTCCAAAACCTCTTTGTGCATTTCGGTCTGACCGAGAAATCCATTTCGGTCACCCCGAGTCCACTAAGTTGATCTAGGTTTTCATCTCGGTGCAACTGATTAGAACTTTTCGATCACATCGAGTTGCAGTAACTATTCGTAGTTTTGCATCTCGGTGCCACCAAGTTGTTTCATTCGATCACACCGACAGGGTCAGGTTATAAATACCGACGGGTCAAATTTTGGAAAAATTTCTGAAACCATTCGCCCACGCGTAACCTGCTCTGCCTCCTTGGGTCTCTGGATCATCCTCTCGCTGCCAGCGACCTCCCGTCACTGGACTCTGCCGCCGTCAATGGCAATCTGCCCCGCCGTTGTCGCCGTAGCAAGTTCATCGCCGGATAGGGTATGAACTTGACTCTTTGTGCTATTCTTTAACTCCGATTCGTAGCACATTGCATTGCCATGATTCTTGCCACGTATGAAATCATCCTGACCAGCCAAAACATCTAGTAGAATAGATTTGATCTGAAAATTTAGGGTTAGGTTTCCGCCGTATTCATCTCGGACCGACCGAGTTGTTCAAATCGGTCTCACCGATTTGGCTTAGGCCATTGCACATGCGATTTTCGGTCTGACCGAGAATTGCAAATCGGTGTGACCGAGTTTGATTCTTTGTGAAACCCTAGCAGTCTCGGTGCCACCAAACTATGACTCGGTCTCACCAAGTTCACTAGTTTAGGTTCCAAAAGCTGCTTCGGTATCACCGAGTTTACAAATCGGTAGCTCCGAAATGCTTTCTGTGGAAAACTAAAACTAAGTTTTTGAATCAATTGTTTTGCAAAACCTCTGTACTTTGTGATGCTCATCTACTATACCTCATCTACAACCTATTCACAGGGTCTGCTGACAGTTGTTTGCTTGAAGATGTCTGATCAAAGTGATAGTTAGAACAAGTCAGAGGCACAGGCTCAGATGAGTGAGGGCAATAGTCCCTCCAGCAGCTATGATGAGGGTAGCAGGAGCACACCTAGTACCTTGCCCAAGGCAGCCACTAGGACAAGGAAGAAGAGAACATCTGATTCAGAGGATGAGGACTACATTGCAGCTGAGGATGAGGCCACTTCCAAGAAGAAAGTGGTTTAGAAAGAGTTTGGCACTGCAGCTTCAACAAAGCCAAGGATGAACAGAAAGCTCCAGCCAAGAGAGTCCCTATGCTAAAGGTCAAAGCATCCACTCAAGAAGCTTTGGTATATGAACCCAAAGAACCAGTTGTGGCTGAGAAGAAGAGGAAAGAAAGGGTCAAGAAGACCATGGCCAGAGTTGTTGGGAAGCCCTCAATGATAGAAGAAGAGGAAGAGGCTACTGCACCAGCACCTAAATCTTAGAAGCTAATGGGAGATGCTATAAGATCAGGGGCTGCTCCATCTAAGCCCAAAGATGCTCCCAAGGCTGCTGCTCCTAAGCCCAAGTATGCACCCCAAGAGGAACACCAGGAGTATTCCAGCTGAAGAGAAGAACAAGGCCCCAGTGCCTGTAGCTGCTGATGAAGAAGAAGATGATACACTTGTCTTGAGAAAGTTGAAGCCCAAGATCCCTGACCACAATGATGCACATCCAGTTGCAGAGGACATGAAGCTCATGAAGGATGCATGACTGAGATTATGGAGACAGTCTGATCCCTATGCTGTCAGTAGGAGAACTGTTGTGGACTATAGGTTCCACACAAAGGAACAACAAGACTTCTATGAGACAATCCTGTTTGACAAGAAGCCCATAGTGTGTGACATGAGATGGGTTGACTGGGAGTACATTGGGAAGAATGAAGATCATTATCCAGGAGTATATGACAGCTTCAAAGCATGTGGAGTTGATACATTTGTTGCTCAGGAGCTCACCAAGTGGAATCATGAGCTGATCATGCAGTTTTACTCCAGTGCCCACTTCTACCCAGATGGGAAGATCATCTGGATGTCAGAAGGTACAAGGTACCAATCCTCTGTAGAAGAATGGGCTCAGTTGATCAATGCTCCAAAAGAAAGTGAAGATGACTTGGATGTCTATGCCAAGAAGAAGAAGGATCACAACTCCATGGCTAGCATGTACAGAGAGATCCCAGATGCAGCTTTGGAAACTCATAAGTTTGGATCTGTACACTACTTGTTGTCTGGATTTCCTACCATCAACTGGATCCTAAGGCACACATTGCTACCCAAGTCAGGAGATCACAAGATGATCAGAGGACATGCTATCAACTTGCTGCATATATTTGATGTGCCTCAAAAGTTCAAAGTCATGAGTCTGATTGTGGAGACAATCAAAAGGACTGCTGGTGATCAGAAGAGATCTTGTGGGTATGCCCCACACATTCAGGAGCTCATTAACTCCAAGATGGGCAAAGGCAAATATCTATTGGATAAGGAGCACCTGCCCATCTACCCTGACTTTGAGGACAACACTATTGTCATGGATGAGAATGAACCATCATCTGCTCAAGCACATGAGAAGAGAGAGAAGGCAACGACAGAGAAAGCTGCAAAGATGCCAATAGCTGAAGAAGCATCTCAGGTATTCTTAAAGAGCAAGCAAGATCATCTTGGATACTTGATTGCCTCCACCTTGAGGATTGAGAAGGGCTTGGCCACCCTGACTCAAAACCAGGGGAGCTTGGAGAGGATCATTGAGCAGAAATTTTATGATCTTGATGTCAAGGTAAATGAGATCCAGTCAGTAGTTGAGCAACTTCAGGAGGAAGTGGAGGAGAAGAAGGGCAATTCTACTATAGATGATTTTCATAGAGTGCCTAGGAGTCAGAGATCTGCTACAATGCCTGTCATAGATATGAGAGCTACTACATCTGCACTAGCAGCCACAACATTAGTTCCACCAGCTCCAGCAGCCACTCCACCAGCTCCAGCTACATCAACAGAAGCCTTTGTCCTTGGAGTCATCTCCACGCCACCTCATGAAGACCAAGCCTGAGAGTCGTTTAGCACTATGCATTTTTATGAACTTTTTGGTAACTTGTTGCCAAAGGGGGAGAAAATGTATAGATCATAGTCTTTGAGAGAGAGTGTTTCTTTTTGGTCGCTCTTTGCTTTGCTTGAACCTTATTGTGTGTTTGCTTGATACACTATGTCTTTTGTGTGATACTTGGATGATCATGTCATGTGTTTGATCATATGCTACCTTAATGCTTGTTGGATGATATTATCTCTTATATCCTTATATGATCACTCACTTGCTTGGTGAAGAGTGCGTGCTTTTAACTTCTATCATTTTGAGCGCTCCACCAAGATGTATGTGACATGAAAGAGTAACCCATGATTCTAACAAATTGTGCATTTGCAGTCCAAAGCAAATTTTAAATAATGCACAAATTTAGGGGGAGCTCTTGCTTATCACATACTTCTCAAAGCGACGATGTTTTTCAATCTTATTATGATTTGTCAAAGCTTTGATCTATATGTTGTCATCAATTACCAAAAAGGGGGAGATTGAAAGTGCAACTATCCCTGGGTGGTTTTGGTAATTCCTAACAACATATATCTCATTGAGCTAATGCTATTTCAAGATAAATATTTCAGGAAAGCTCAATGTTTGGCATGGCATGGATGAGAAACGTGGACTCCTCAAAATTCTAAGGACAAAAGGATTGGCTCAAGCTCAAAGCACAAGACTCTACATTTTACTTTTAGTGATCCAAGATTACATTGAGTCCATAGGAAAGCCAATACTATTAAGAGGGGGTGATGTGTTGCTAAATGAGTTTCTTGCTCAAAGTGCTTAGTGATATGCTCCAAAACCCTCAACCACTTTCTCACATCCACATATGTCCCAAACCAAAAGTCAAACTTGGTCCCACCGAAACTTTCTATCCGGTGCCACCGAGTTCAATTGACATAGCCGCTGCCAGTAACCCTAGTCTTTTCGGTCTCACCGAGATGGGATTGCAAACTCTCTGTTTCCCTTCGTAACGTTTCGGTCAAACCAAGATGAGCGATCGGTCCCACCAAGATTGCAATGCAAACTCTCTGTTTCCCCTTAGTAACATTTCGGTCCAACCGAGATGAGTGAATCGGTCCCACCGAGTTTGCCTGACCAACTCTCTGGTTAGCTTATTACCAAAATTGGTCTCACCAAGTTTGTGTAATCGGTCTCATCGAGATTACGTTATGCCCTAACCCTAATGATATCAGTCCCACCGAGTTGACATGTCGGTCCCACCGAAATGCCTAACGGTCACATTATGAACTAAATTAGTCTGACCGAGTTTAACGATTCGGTCCCACCGAGTTTGGTAAGTTGTGTGTAACAGTTAGATTTTGTGTGGAGGCTATATATACCCCCCACCCACTCTTCATTCATGGAGAGAGCCATCAGAACATGCCTACACTTCCAACATGCATTTTCTGAGAGAGAACCACCTACACTTGTGTTGAGATCAAGATATTCCATTCCTACCACATAAATCTTGATCTCTAGCCTTCCCAAGTTGCTTTCCACTCAAATCTTCTTTCCACCAAATTCATATCCTGTGAGAGAGAGTTAAGTGTTGGGGCGACTATCATTTGAAGCACAAGAGCAAGAAGTTCATGATCAACACATCATCTATTACCTTTTGGAGAGTGGTGTCTCCTAGATTGGTTAGGTGTCACTTGGGAGCCTCCGTCAAGATTGTGGAGTTGAACCAAGGAGTTTGTAAGGGCAAGGAGATAGCCTACTTTGTGAAGATCTACCCGAGTGAGGCAAGTCCTTCGTGGGCGACGGCCATGGTGGGATAGACAAGGTTGCTTCTTCGTGGACCCTTCGTGGGTGGAGCCCTCCATGGACTCGCGCAACCGTTACCCTTCGTGGGTTGAAGTCTCCATCAACGTGGATGTACGATAGAACCATCTATCGGAACCACAGATAAAAAATCTCCGTGTCACCATTGCCTTTGCTTCCTCAAACTCCTCCCTTTACCTTCATATGCAATTTCTTTACATTCCGCTGTTATACTCTTAGATTTGCATGTGTAGGTTGATTGCTTGACTTGTGCTAAGTTGCTAAAATCTGCCAAGAACTAAAATTGGAAAAAGGCAAGATTTTTATTTGGTCAAGTAGTCTAATCACCCCCCCCTCTAGACATACTTCTGATCCTACACTCCTCTCGCCACCCTCCTCCCACTGCCCTTCTCTGGCCGCGGTCTTCCCTCCTCCTCCTCTCTCCCTACTCCCGCCGCCATCCTCCCTCCTCCTCCTCTCTCCTCATGCCGCCCTCCTCCATCCTCATCCTCCTCCCCCCTCCTCCCTCCAATCTCCTCTCTCCTAATTCAATAATGTTTTAGGTATAAATTTTTTTAGTAAAAAATGTAGTAATCAAATAGAATAGAAAATATAAAAACTAGCGATAAATAGAAAAAATTAGTGATAGAATAGAATAGAAAATATAAAAACTAGTAGTAAAATAGAATATAAAAACTAGTAATAGAATACTCCCTTCGTATCATAATATAATAGCGTTTTTTACACTAGTGTAGTGTCAAAAAAGATTTTATATTTTGAGATGGAGGGAGTAGAAAATTTTCAGTAAAAAAATCAGTAATAGAATATAAACTTTAGTAAAAAATTAGTAATATAATAGAAAATTTTAGGTATTGAATAGGTTTATTGAACATAGAAATGTTTTAGGTATTGAATATAATATATATATATATATATATATAAGATATTTACATTAACCAAATACCTTTAATATTTTAGGTATAATAAAATATAATAAAAATGTTGTCGCCAAATATATTGCAAATTATTTTTATGTCAATATCACTTTGATGAGTTGTTATATTATTGGGGGGGGGCACAAATTAGGTTATGGATCCAAGTGACCAAGTTGAGTTAGTAGGATGATATAATGTTGAGAAGGCGCACAAGTGTCGATCGAACGCAGTGTTTGTCAATGGGTCCAAGTGATCAATTTAAATTAGTAGGATGATATGATGTTGGGATGGCACACAATTGTGTGTCGTGCCAACATTATATCCTCCTACTAATTCAACTTGGTCACTTGGATCAATTCACTTTAATCTTGTTTTTTCCACACCCTCTTCACTGCTACAGTATAGAAAATTGTATAACGGTGTATATATATAGTATAAATATAAATAAATGAATTATGCATGAATAGTAGTGGCGCGGGGCATAAACTTGCGCTGCTACTATTTATATATCTTTGAATGGCTATGGAAATGCCATGATAGGTAGGTATGCTGGCTATTTTGAGGAAGATATAAAGAGGCTTATGTGTGACAGAGCGTATCATATCATGGAGTTTGGATGCATCGGCGAAGTTTGCACCGACTCTCGAGGTGAGAAAGGGCAATGTACGATACCGAAGAGGCTAGCAATGATGGAAGGGTGAGAGTGCGTATAATCCATGCACTCAAGATTAGTGATGTAGGGTAGAACCCTAGAGGCCGATCTTTCACGTTTGGAGGGGAATCCTACCACGAACACGAAGAACACGAAGAGGGGAACGAGGGAAAAACACGAGAGAAACAATCAACCGACAAGAATAAAGTCACACATGCACTAGATCATCGAAACACATAGTGATACAAGATCCACAATCAACAAAGGACGATATAAACGGTAGCCGGTTCTTCTCCGTGAGGAGGTCTTGAAGGTTCTTCCCTTGAAGGGGTCTTGAATCTTCTTGGGGGATCTTCTCCGAAGAGGTCATGAGCTCCAAGGAGAAGTAACCAAGTGGATGAGCAAGGCTCTCACACAAAATATGAGCTAAACCAATACTATCCCTCACTAGGAGGAGGGGGTGGTCTATATATAGTCTAATCCACGAAGGCGTAAGTGGGAAAGAGTTACATGGGCTTCGGCCTGAGTCTTTGCACGCAGGCAGGCCGGAAGTTTCGGGCGGGGCCGAAAGTTCCAGGCTCCGGAAGTTCCGGTCGGGTTCCGGGCTATCCAGAGAGTTGGCGCGCTCGGGGCTAGGCTGGACTCCAGGGGCCGGAGGTTCCGGGCAGGCCGGAAGTTCTGGGCTGAGGCCAGAAGTTCCCGGCTTTCCAGAAGCTTATCCATGCTTCTTCTTCTTTCTCATCTTCCATGCTTGGCCTTGGTCCTTGGATCCTCCATGGTCATCTTGGTTGTACCTGAGTATATGCAAGGTCCATGCATGAGGTAGTAGCCATGTCTCACATGTGGAAAGTGACAGTTTGAAGAGGAGTGAATTCACCTTGTGTCCAATGGCGTATGTTTGAGGTCTCATCATATGTCCTCTTGGGGCTTGGAGAGTACTCGGAGTGTACATGGGGATGAACGTGGGATGCTCCAAATCATCTCCCCCACCCCTTAGGAAAGATCCGACCTCAGATCATGATCCTCATCACCATGGAAACGGTTGTCGTGGACGGACTTGTAGTTGGACGGAGTTGAAGGCATGACGCAATCCAAGTACTCCAAGGTGTCTCCGGTATGTAGTACATGCAAAATGAGCAAACACAAGCAACACTCGGGAATACAATGGTTGGCGCACACAAAATGTCCATCAATTAAGCATGAGTCTGTGCGAAGGGATAGTGTGTGACAAAACGCATGAAGCTTATCAAGATGATATAGAATGATATGCAAAGCATTCATGGGATACTTAGCATGGTGCAAAAGGAGACAAATTCTACCATTGTGCAAAATGATGTCATAGAGGGACGGTTCATCAATAGCATGAATATGGCAATGTATTCTCAATATGTGAATGTCATCATGCAATTGATGGTGGACAATATGATCATGATGTATGAAAATGCCATCCAGGTAGATCACAACAAATTTGCTAAGGAAGTGCACAGGATCAAATATCATGGATGACATGGGAATACAAGATGCAACAAGGCAATCATAATGTGAGTCAATCCATGCATAGGGTGCAAACTTTTGGTGAGTATGATATGTCCATCGAGCATGACATGTATGAGCACAATCAAAAAATATGGAGGTGTTGGTGTACCAATGCTCAATGTTGTGGCATGAGTGGAGTTCCAAAGGTGCATCCAATAAGTGCGAGCGCGCCTCAATGTGAAGGTCCATAGAGCCAATCTCCAATGTTGCTCCTCCGTTTGCGAGATGTATCATGTAGACAACAAGAAGGAAACAACTATGAAAGAGTGACCCATTCAATATGCGTACTTGAGGATGGCTCAAAGGGAAAGAGGTCACCTTTAGGAGTTTCTCAAGGATGATGGAGTTGCACATCCTGTATGCCTTCACATAACCAATATGTCTCATGACGGTAACGCCTTGATCCATCAAAACGAAAGAACATGACAAACACTCGGAAAAACAAATGAGGTTAGCGGAAGTGCAAAACCTATCATTTTTCGTGTGGTAAGATACCCAACAAGTGTATGCATCATGCTCATCATAAGAAAGTACAAGGGAGCATTTCATAGTATGGAGGCATATGATGCGATAACAACCAAAGGCAATAGGTTCAAATAAACAAGCATGCATCACAAGTAAAGTATCAAAGTCTCAAAGAGCAAGAAGCATAGTATAGTTGCACTCAATACAAGTGGATATGAGAGAGGCAACTAATGGAGGCAAGTGACAATGAGCAAGATATATCATGTGAGAGGCATGAGCATATATGTCATCAACCCAAGAAAGCGAGTAAGAGTGGAACATGGGTGATGCAACATAGCAAGCAATCATAGCGATCAAGTCAAGCAAGCTAGTAGTGCGAAGATGCAACATACTAGAAGGAATCATGGCAAGCATGTCATTGGTGCAAATAGTGTGCATGAATAATTCACATGACATAGCACAAGCATGAAAGCAAGATATGAGCAAAATATCATCAATGTATTGGCGAGAGGACATATGTAAATATCAATTGGACATCATGACTCTCCCAACACAACAAGCATCAATAACATGGTGCACATGATAAACATGGAAATAGCAACAAGGATCTCCACCAAGCATGCAAATACGCATAGGAGTATCATAATGGTGAATCATGGGTAGATGCAAGCAAGAGTCACAATTGCATGGCAAAGGCATAGGAGCAAAAATAACATGCAAAGTGAACACGGTAAAATGAGCATAAGGTGACAAGTGATATATAGCCCATAGCCGTGTGAGAGCCAAGTAGAAGAGATGCGCGTAGTCCTTGCGCGAAGGGAATGGTGGTAAGGACAATTCACGTGATCCCAGAGCATCATTGCTCTCAAGAGCTCGTTTCGTCAACTCTTGGGATTGAGAGGTTGACGAGTATATGTGAGTACCTAGACAAAACAAAGACAAAGGGAAAATTGTGTGTGCGTGGTATATGTACACATCATCCATCATGATGCGCACGTGCATGTGTCGGTTAGCACAAAATATCCAATGCTCAAATAGATGAGATGCGTGATATAGAAACATGTCATCCATCGTGATAGGTTTCTTGTTATGTATGACATAATGGAGACTCAAATTGTGTAATGCATCATGAGAAATATCTAGAGCATTGTTATTCATGGAATGCATATGGTGTACATGATACGTCTATTTTGCATCATGCTTTTATATCAATATTTATTGCATTATGGGCTGTTATATATTACACATTATATATCAATGCTTATGGCTATTCTCTCTTATTTTATAAGGTTTACCATGAAGAGGGGGAATGCCGGCAGTTGGAATTCTGGCTAGAAAACGAGCAAACATTGGAAACCTATTCTATAGTGCTTCAAAAGACCTGAAACTCCACGAAACTTATTTTTGGATTTAATAAGAATTATTGGGCGGAAGAAACACCTCAGGGGGCCCACACCCTGGCCAGGAGGGTGGGGGGCGTGCCCACCCCTACTGGGCGCGCCCCTGTCTCCTGGGCCCCCTGGTGGCCCCCAAGTGTCCATCTTCTGCTATATGAAGGCTTTTACCCTGGAAAAAATCGTGGGCAAGCTTAAGGGACAAAACTCCGCCGCCACGAGGCGGAACCTTGGTGGAACCAATCTAGAGCTCCGGCAGAGCTGTTCTGCCGGGGACACTTCCCTCCGGGAGGGGGAAATCATCACCATCGTCATCACCAATGATCCTCTCATCGGGAGGGGGTCAATCTCCATCAACATCTTCACCAGCACCATCTCCTCTCAAACCCTAGTTCATCTCTTGTATCCAATCTTGTATCCAAAACCACAAATTGGTACATGTGGGTTGCTAGTAGTGTTGATTACACTTTGTAGTTGATACTTATTGGTTTACTTGGTGGAAGATCATATGTTCAGATCCTTAATGCATATTATTACACCTCTGATTATGAACATGAATATGCTTTGTGAGTAGTTATGTTTGTTCCTGAGGACATGGGTTAAGTCTTGCTATTAGTAGTCATGTGAATTTGGTATTCATTCGATATTTTGATGAGATGTATGTTGTCTTTCATCTAGTGGTGTTATGTGAACATAGACTACATGACATTTCACCATTATTTGGGCCTAGAGGAAGGCATTGGGAAGTAATAAGTAGATGATGGGTTGCTAGAGTGACAGAAGCTTAAACCCTAGTTTATTTGTTGCTTCGTAAGGGGCTGATTTGGTTCCATATGTTTCATGCTATGGATAGGTTTACCTTAATACTTTTGTTGAGTTGCGGATGCTTGCAATAGGGGTTAATCATAAGTGTGATGCTTGTCCAAGTAAGGGCAGTACCCAAGCACCGGTCCACCCACATATCAAATTATCAAAGTACCGAACGCGAATCATATGAGTGTGATGAAACTAGCTTGACGATAATTCCCATGTGTCCTCGGGAGCGCTTTTCTCATTATAAGAAATTGTCCAGGCTTGTCCTTTGCTACAAAAAGGATTGGGCCACCTTGCTGCACCTTATTTACTTTTATTGCTTGTTACTTGTTATAATTTATCTTATCGCAAAACTATCTATTACCTACAATTTCAGTGCTTGTAGAGAAAACCTTACTGAAAACCGCTTATCATTTCCTTCTGCTCCTCGTTGGGTTCGACACTCTTACTTATCTAAAGGACTACAATAGATCCCCTACACTTGTGGGTCATCAAGACTCTTTTCTGGCGCCGTTGCCGGGGAGTGTAGCGCTTTTGGTGAGTGGAACTTGGTAAGGAAATATTTATATAGTGTGCTGAAATTTTCTGTTACTTGTCACTATGGAAACTAATCATTTGAGGGGTTTGTTTGGGGCATCTTCGCCCCGACAAGTAGAGAAAAGAGTTGCTCCTCAACCTTCTGAACCTATTTAAAATGTTCACTTTGAAAATCCTTCGGGTATGATAGAGAAACTGCTAGCTAATCCTTTTGCAGGAGATGGAACATTGCATCCCGATTTACACCTTATCTTTGTGGATAAAGTTTGTGGATTATTCAAGCTTGCAAGTATCCCCAATGATGTTGTCAAAAGGAAGGTCTTCCCTTTATCTTTGAAGGGAGATGCATTGACATGGTATAGGCTATGTGATGATACGGGATCTTGGAATTATAAACGATTGAAGTTGGAATTTCACCAGAAGTTCTATCCTATGCATCTTGTTCATCGTGATCGTAATTACATATATAATTTTTGGCCTCGCGAAGGAGAAAGCGTCGCTCAAGCTTGGGGGAGGCTTAAGTCAATGTTATATTCATGCCCCAATCATGAGCTCTCCAGAGAAATGATTATTCAAAAATTTTATGCTCGGCTTTCTCTCAATGATCGCACCATGCTCGATACTTCCTGTGCTGGTTCTTATATGCTGAAGACTATTGAATTCAAATGGGACTTATTGGAAAGAATTAAATGCAACTCTGAAGATTGGGGTTCTGACGATGGTAAGGAGTCAGGCATGACACCTAAGTTTGATTGTGTTAAATCTTTTATGGATACCGATGTTTTTCGTGGATTTAGCTCTAAATATGGACTTGACTCTGAGATAGTAGCTTCTTTCTGTGAATCTTTTGCTACTCACGTTGACCTCCCTAAGGAGAAGTGGTTTAAATATAATCCTCCCATTGAAGTAAAAGTAGTTTCACCTATTATAGTTGAAGAAAAGACTATTACCTATAATGATCCTATTGTTCCTACTACTTATGTTGAGAAACCACCTTTTCCTGTTAGGATAAAGGATCACGCTAAAGCTTCAACTGTTGTTCGTAAGAGTAATACTAGAACTTATACACCTCCTGAGCAAATCAAAGTTGAACCTAGTATTTCTATGGTTAAAGATCTCTTGGATGATAATTTAGATGGGTATGTTATTTACTTCTGTGGCGAAACTGCTAATATTGTTAAACCAGATGCCAAAATACATAGACTTGTCGTTGGCATGCCTGTTATTTCTGTTAAAATAGGAGATCATTGTTATCATTGTTTATGTGATATGGGTGCTAGTGCTAGTGCAATACCTTATTCCTTATACCAAAAGATTATGCATGATATTGCACCTGCTGAGTTAGAAGATATTGATGTTACGATTATGCTTGCCAATAGAGATACTATTAGGCCCTTTGGGATTGTTAGAGATGTTGAAGTCTTGTGTGGGAAGGTCAAATACCCTGCTGATTTTCTTGTTCTTGGTTCTCCACAAGATGACTTTTGTCCCATTATATTTGGTAGACCCTTCTTAAACACTGTTAAAGCTAAGATTGATTGTGAAAAGGATGTTGTTACAATTGGCTTGGATGATATGACTCATGAGTTTAATTTTGCTAAGTTTCATAGACAACCCCGTGATAAAGAATTATCTAGTAAAGATGAAATAATTGGTCTTGCTTCTATTGTCGTGCCTCCTACTGATCCATTAGAACAATATTTGTTAGACCATGATAATGATATGTTTATGAAAGAAAGAATGGAAATAGATGAAGTGTTCCTTAAACAGGAACCTATTCTGAAACATAACTTACCAGTTGAAATTCTAGGGGATCCTCCTCCACCCAAGGGTGATCCCGTGTTTGAGCTAAAACCATTACCTGACAATCTTAAATATGCTTATCTTGATGAAAAGAAGATATATCATGTTATTATTAGTGCTAACCTTTCAGAGCAGGAAGAGGAAAGATTATTGAAAACTCTGAAGAAGCACCGTGCTGCTATTGGATATACTCTAGATGATCTTAAGGGCATTAGTCCCACGTTATGTCAACCCAAAATTAGTTTGGAGGACGATGCCAAACCAGTTAGAGATCCTCAATGATGACTAAATCCCAAGATGAAAGAAGTGGTAAGAAAGGACATATTAAAGCTCCTTGAGGCAGGTATAATTTATCCCGTTGCTGATAGTGATTGGGTAAGCCCTGTCCATTGTGTTCCTAAAAAGGGAGGTATTACTGTCGTTCCTAATGATAAAGATGAATTGATCCCGCAAAGAACTATTACAGGTTATAGGATGGTAATTGATTTCCATAAATTAAATAAAGCCACTAAGAAAGATCATTACCCTTTACCTTTTATTGATCAAATGCTAGAAAGACTAACCAAACATACACATTTCTACTTTCTAGATGGTTATTCTGGTTTCTCTCAAATACCTGTGTCAGCAAAGGATCAATCAAAAACTACTTTTACTTGCCCTTTCGGTACTTTTGCTTATAGACGTATGCCTTTTGGTTTATGTAATGCACCTGCTACCTTTCAAAGATGTATGATGGCTATATCTCTGACTTTTGTGAAAAGATTTGTGAGGTATTCATGGATGACTTCTCCGTTTATGGATCCTCTTTTGATGATTGCTTGAGAAACCATGATCGAGTTTTGCAGATATGCGAAGACACTAATCTCGTCTTGAATTGGGAAAAGTGTCACTTCATGGTTAATGAAGGCATTGTCTTGGGGCACAAGATCTCCGAGAGAGGTATTGAAGTTGATAAAGCTAAAGTTGATGCTATTGAAAAGATGCCATGTCCCAAGGACATAAAAGGTATAAGAAGTTTCCTTGGTCATGCCGGTTTTTATAGGAGGTTCATTAAGGACTTTTCTAAAATCTCTAGGCCTCTGACTAACTTATTGCAAAAAGATATTCCTTTTGTCTTTGATGATGATTGTGTCGAAGCATTTTAAATACTTAAGAAAGCTTTGATCACTGCACCTATTCTTCAACTACCTGATTGGAATTTATCTTTTGAAACAATGTGTGACGCTAGTGATTATGCTGTAGGTGCTGTTTTAGGGCAAAGAGCTGATAAGAAATTGAATGGTATCCAGTATGCTAGTAAGACTCTTGATGCTGCCCGGAGAAATTATGCTACTACTGAAAAAGAATTCTTAGCAGTAAGGTTTGCATGTGATAAGTTTAGACCTTATATTGTTGATTCTAAAGTTACTATTCACACTGATCATGCTGCTATTAAATATCTTATGGAAAAGAAAGATGCTAAGACTAGACTCATTAGATGGGTTCTCTTGCTCCAAGAATTTGATTTGCATATTATTGATAGAAAGGGAGCTGAGAACCCCGTTGCAGACAACTTGTCTAGGTTAGAGAATGTTCTTGATGACCCACTGCCTATTGATGATAGTTTTCCTGATGAACAATTAGCGGTCGTTAATGCTTCTTGTACTGCTCCTTGGTATGCTGATTATGCTAATTACATTGTTGCTAAATTTATACCCCCTAGTTTCACATACCAGCAAAAGAAAAAGTTCTTTTATGATTTAAGACATTACTTCTGGGACGACCCACACCTTTATAAAGAAGGAGTAGATGGTGTTATTAGACGTTGTGTACCTGAGCATGAACAGGAACAAATCCTACGCAGGTGTCACTCTGAATCATATGGAGGACACCACGCTGGAGACAGAACTGCACACAAGGTATTGCAATCTGGTTTTTATTGGCCTACTCTCTTCAAAGATGCCCATAAGTTTGTTTTGTCTTGTGATGAATGT
Source organism: Triticum aestivum (assembly GCF_018294505.1). Taxonomy (NCBI): domain Eukaryota; kingdom Viridiplantae; phylum Streptophyta; class Magnoliopsida; order Poales; family Poaceae; genus Triticum; species Triticum aestivum. The sequence continues at coordinate 491,312,169 of NC_057798.1, forward strand.
CAAAGAATTGGTAATATTAGTAGACGTCAAGAAATACCTATGAATTATTCTCTTGTTATTGAACCATTTGATGTTTGGGGCTTTGATTATATGGGACCTTTTCCTCCCTCTAATGGATATACACATATTTTAGTTGTTGTTGATTATGTTAGTAAGTGGGTAGAAGCTATTCCAACTAGTAGTGTTGATCATAACACTTCTATTAAAATGCTTAAAGAAGTTATTTTTACGAGGTTTGGAGTCCCTAGATATCTTATGACTGATGGTGGTTCACATTTTATTCATGGTGCTTTCCATAAGATGCTTGCTAAGTACGATGTTAATCATAGAATCGCATCTCCTTATCACCCGCAGTCTAGTGGTCAAGTAGAGTTGAGCAATAGAGAGCTCAAATTAATTTTGCAAAAGACTGTTAATAGATCTAGAAAGAATTGGTCCAAGAAACTTCATGATGCATTATGGGCCTATAGAACTGCATATAAAAATCCTATGGGTATGCCTCCGTATAAGATGGTTTATGGAAAAGCTTGTCATTTACCTCTAGAACTTGAACATAAAGCATATTGGGCTATTAAAGAGCTCAACTATGACTTTAAACTTGCCGGTGAGAAGAGGTTGTTTGATATTAGCTCACTCGATGAATGGAGAACCCAACCCTATGAGAATGCCAAGTTATTCAAAGAAAAAGTCGAACGCTGGCATGACAAAAGGATACAAAAGCGTGAGTTTAACATAGGTGATTATGTGTTATTAGTCAACTCTCGTTTAAGATTTTTTGCAGGAAAACTTCTCTCTAAATGGGAAGGTCCTTACGTTATCGAGGAGGTCTATCGTTTCGGTGCCATAAAAATCAACAACTTCGAAGGAACAAGTCCGAGGGTAGTGAACGGTCAAAGAATTAAACATTATATTTCAGGTAATCCTATCAATGTTGAAACTAATATTATTGAAACCGTAACCCCGGAGGAATACATAAGGGACACTTTCCAGAATGTTCCAGACTTTGAAAAGGAATAGGTATGTGGTACGGTAAGTAAACCGACTCCAAAACAATTCTAAAGGCAATTTTTACCAGTTTTGGAATATTTAAGAATTTTAGGAAGAAAGAAGTAGTCCAGGAAGGACACGAGGCCTCCACAAGAGTGGAGGGCGCGCCCACCCTTACTGGGCGTGCCCCCCTGTCTCGTGGACACCTCGTGTGCCTCCAGGACTCCGTTTTCTTGCACGTTACATATTTTGGTCGGTAAATATTCATTATATAACCTCCCGGAAGTTTTGACCACCGTACCATGCAAATATCCTCTGCTTTTGTTTCAAGTTGTCCCTGTTGCAGATTTAGAGCAAGATGTCTTCTCAAGAGTCAGTCGGGGAGAGTCGGGTGTCTCACCCGACACTGGGTCCAGGAGCAAAAAGCGATGCCTATCACTTTGGACCATCAACGGAGGATGAGATGGAGGCCGACTTGAAAAGGATAGATGCCATGGAGGAAGATCAAGAAGTCACCTCTCGTCTTGTCGGGGGTTGGATACGACATATGCCAAAGGATGGCTTATCATGGTGGGAGCGAGTAGAACGTCGCCGGTGCCTGGAAGCAGGATGAGGCGAAGACATGCACGCCGGCGGAACTTACCCAGCTTCAGGGCTCTCCTAGGAGATAACACCCTTATTGCTGCTTTGCGGGGTCTCCGCATGATCACTAAAGCAAGTGGCTACAATGGTGCTCCTGGAGCTGTTTCGGAAGGTAGAAGAGGGCAAGGCTAGATCCCTCCTTCCTGGGCTATCTGGTCTATCTCTCTCTCTAGGTCCGAACCCTTTGCATGGGTGCCCCGGGGGGTTTATATAGGCCTACCCCCCGGGGGTACAATAGTAATCCGGCTGGGCGCGGGTCCCAGCCGTCTGTCTCTCAGGCCGCCGTCCTTCCCACCGGCTTCTAGGGCCCGCCGACTGGCGGGTCCCACGGACAGGCTTGATACTGTAGCGGCACTCCTGATGACGCGGGCTCGGTCATCGGGTCGTGGCAACAGTGCCGCCGCCTATCGGGCGATCACTATCGCCATTTCCCATCTTATCTGATTAATGGCTCGTGGGGCCCCGGGAGGAGTCGACCGACTCCAGGGAGGCCGACTCCCACGGGCCCGTCTTCGGGTTGCCCAGGCCGGCTTCGGCCCATTCACTGACAGGCGGCCCTGCTGCCCTCGGGTCGTACAGGCCGGCGTTGTGGGCACAGTGCACTGCATACTATGGCTGAGGTCAGGGCAGGCATGGCAACAGTGCCGTATCTCACCGGAGATCTTCCAGCGGTACGGCTTACTATAGCCACGCCGGCCCTTCGCAAGCAGGGGGGAAACGGCCATGCCGTAACCATACCCCACGTCGTACTTTGGGATAAGGGAGGAGTCTTGGGCCGACTCTCCATAGTCGGCCTCCCTGGAAGTCGCAGCTTGGAGTCGGCTTATTTGGGAGTCGCTGTCTAGGACTCGGCATATCTTGGGGTCACTCCTAGGACTCAGCCTGAGGAGCGCGGCCTGCCCCGATGTCTTGAAATGTCCTGGGGCTCGGGTTAGCCTACCCGTGGTCCATTACTCCGACACGTCTCCAAGCATAATTCATGATGGGGGGACTGCATAGCTCGGCTATTCCAAATTCGGTCATCCCTTCCAACTTTAGATTCCTTTCTTATGAAAGTATGAAAAAGAGCGTCACTTGTTCTCCAGAAGCTATGCAGCATCCTTGGGTAAAGGGAGCTTTAGCCGTTATCGGCAAGCTCCGTAAAGAAATTATGGGCCTCAAGCAACAAGTCAATAAGATCGAGGAGGAGAATCGTATCCTGCGGGGTATCATTGCCAAGAAGATCATAACACCAACCGTGAAGAAGGAGACATAATTACATGGGTATGGGCACTCCCCTTGTCAACTGCCAAGCTTGGGGGAGGTGCCCCGGTATCGTATCACCATCACACTCCTATCTTTATCGTTTTATTTAGTTTGATCCTTTTTAGTAGTATCTTAATCTAGTAGATTGAAATTTCGATATCAAGTAGCTTCGAGTTTTGCTTTGTGATATCTTTATGTAATTGAGTCCATGAGCTATCTATAATAAAGATTAGTGTTGAGTCAAGGGCTTTGCTTTCTTGCTATGATCTTGAGAAAATAGAAAGAATAAAAAGAATAAAAGAGTTCATATTGATCTTATGAATAGTAATAACTTCACACATAGAAAGTATGAGGCTTAAAAGTTGTTGAGAGTTGATAAACATAGTTTTGGTCATCATTGCAATTAATATGAAGTAATAAGGAAAGAGAGGTTTCACATATAAATACACTATCTTGGACCTCTTTTATGATTGTGAGCACTCATTAAGTATGACATGCTAAAAGAGTCGACGTTGGACAAGGAAGACAACATGATGGTTTATGTTTTCTCACACCTCAGTTAAAGTATATTGTCATTGATCTTCCGAACATGTTGAGCTTGCCTTTCCCCCTCATGCTAGCCAAATTCCTAGCACCAAATAGAGATGCTACTTGTGCTTCCAAATATCCTTAAACCCAGTTTTGCCATGAGAGTCCACCATATCTACCTATGGATTGAGTAAGATCCTTCAAGTAAGTTGTCATCAGTGCAAGCAATAAAAATTGCTCTCTAAATATGCATGCCTTATTAGTGCGGAGAAAATAAGCTTTATACGATCTTGTTATGGAAGCAATAAAAGCGACGGACTGCATATACACAAGTGGCAATATAAAGTGATGTTCTTTCGCATTAAGATTTTTTGTATCCAACCCTAAAAGCGCATGACAATCTCTGCTTCCCTCTACGAAGGGCCTATCTTTTACTTTATGTTTTTACTTTATGCTTGAGTCAAGGTGATCTTCACCTTTCCCTTTTTCATTTTATCCTTTGGCAAGCTCCTCGTGTTTGAAAGATCATGATGTATATATCCAATTGGATGTTCGTTAGCATGGACTGTTATTGTTGACATCACCTAAAGGTGAATACGTTGGGAGGCAACACAATAAGCCCCTATCTTTCTCAGTGTCCGGCTGAAACTCCATAACCACAAGTATTGCGTGAGTGTTAGCAATTGTAGAAGACTATATGATAGTTGAGTATGTGGACTTGCTGAAAAGCTCTATTCTTGACTCTTTGTGATGTTACAATAAATTGCAATTGCTTCAATGACTGAGATTATAGTTTGTTAGCTTTTAATGAAGTTTCTGAACCATATTTGACATTGTGAATTGATTGTTACTTGAGCATAAGAAATCATATGATAAAATCTAATTATGTTGTTGTTATATGAATGATCATGATGCCCTCATGTCTGTATTTTATTTTTATCGACACCTCTATCTCTAATCATGTGGACATATTTTTCGATTTCGGCTTCCGCTTGAGGACAAGCGAGGTCTAAGCTTGGGGGAGTTGATACGTCCATTTTGCATCATGCTTTTATATCAATATTTATTGCATTACGGGCTGTTATTACACATTATATATCAATGCTTATGGCTATTCTCTCTTATTTTATAAGGTTTACCATGAAGAGGGGGAATGCCGGCAGCTGGAATTCTTGCTGGAAAAGGAGCAAACATTGGAAACCTATTCTGCACTGCTCCAAAAGACCTGAAACTCCACGAAACTTATTTTTGGATTTAATAAGAATTATTGAGTGGAAGAAACACCTCAAGGGGCCCACACCCTGGCCAGGAGGTTGGGGGCGCGCCCAACCCTACTGGGCGCGCCCGTGTCTCCTGGGCCCCCTGGTGCCCCCCTGGTGTGCATCTTCTGCTATATGAAGGCTTTTACCCTGGAAAAAATTGTGGGCAAGCTTACGGGACGAAACTCCGCCGCCACGAGGCCGAACCTTGGCGGAACCAATCTAGAGCTCCGGCAGAGCTGTTCTGCCGGGGACACTTCCCTCCAGGAGGGGGAAATCATCACCATCGTCATCACCAACGATCCTCTCATCAGGAGGGGGTCAATCTCCATCAACATCTTCACTAGCACCATCTCCTCTCAAACCCTAGTTCATCTCTTGTATCCAATCTTGTATCCAAAACCACAAATTGGTACATGTGGGTTGCTAGTAGTGTTGATTACTCCTTGTAGTTGATACTTATTGGTTTACTTGGTGGAAGATCATATGTTCAGATCCTTAATGCATATTATTACACCTCTGATTATGAACATGAATATGCTTTATGAGTAGTTACGTTTGTTCCTGAGGACATGGGTGAAGTCTTGCTATTAGTAGTCATGTGAATTTGGTATTCGTTCGATATTTTGATGAGATGTATGATGTCTTTCCTCTAGTGGTGTTATGTGAACGTCGACTACATGACACTTATTTGGGCCTAGAGGAAGGCATTAGGAAGTAATAAGTAGATGATGGGTTGCTAGAGTGACAGAAGCTTAAATCCTAGTTTGTGCGTTGCTTCGTAAGGGGCTGATTTGGATCCATATGTTTCATGCTATGGTTAGGTTTACCTTAATACTTTTGTTGTAGTTGTGGATGCTTGCAATAGGGGTTAATTATAAGTGGGATGCTTGTCCAAGTAAGGGCAGTACCCAAGCACCGGTCCACCCACATATCAAATTATCAAAGTACCAAACGCGAATCATATGAGTGTGATGAAACTAGCTTGATGATAATTCCCATGTGTCCTCGGGAGCGCTTTTCTCATTATAAGAAATTGTCCAGGCTTGTCCTTTGCTATAAAAAGGATTGGGACACCTTGCTGCACCTTATTTACTTTTATTGCTTGTTACTTGTTACAATTTATCTTATCGCAAAACTATCTATTACCTACAATTTCAATGCTTGCAGAGAAAACCTTACTAAAAACCGCTTATCATTTCCTTCTGCTCCTCGTTGGGTTCAACACTCTTACTTATTGAAAGGACTACGATAGATCCCCTACACTTGTGGGTCATCAATACACTATCATGGGAATCATGCAAAGTAAGGAATTCATCAAAATCTCCTAATATGTATGAGGAAACTATGGGGGTCTCCTCATGAGCATGAGTAGCAACATCACATGGAGAATGAGAACATCCAAAACAATGCATATTTGGAACAATGTGATCATGGCATTGCATAGTAGATGAATTGCGTAAATCATGTAAAGGAAGCATGGCAATATCATCACGTGAAAAACAAAGCCAATGACCATCATCTTGTCATCTATGCCATAAGTGCAAGTAGGATTTATTTTAACGGGGCATGCATAGTTACTATGTTGAGATTGAAATGATGCAATATGGGAGATATCACTCATAGCATATGATAAGTTCAAAGGATTGTCAAACATGAAGTGACCAACAGAATTTTCACATGATATCTTATGGAGCATAGCATCACAACTAGGCAACTCCACATGCTCATCATCATATTCATCATAAATAGGTAAGTCAAGACATGAAGAAGTCGCACTAGCATGAAGCATGGGAATAGGTGGATCAACATCATGCAAGCAATCATTGTCAAGAGAGTCCACTAGTGGGACAAGAGAAGCACCATCACCTATGTTACCTTTGGAGCGTCGCTCATGTTTTGTAGGCGAGGTGTTGAAGATCCACTCGTTGTCATCTTCATCTTGATGGAACCATGTGGGGGGGTGCATCATCGTCCACCATGGCCATCATCGTCTCTATTGGAGGGATAGACTCGTCAAGGATAGGCATGTCGTCATGTAGGAGGCCTAGCACCAAAGAAAACACACTCGGAGTAGAGGTTAAGTTGTTAGAAATCATAGTGACCGCACGTGTCGTGTCAACTACCTCACTCACTAAGTGTTTTGGCTCACTCACTCCCTCAAGGATGCTCTCACTCATATGGTTGGTGGAGTCACTCAAATGGCGCTCAACCTCACATAGGATGTGTGGCATGCTCTCATGTGTGGGGCTACTGGTGGTCACACTCATCCTCTCATAGGTAATGCTCTCAATGTCATATATGGTGGAGGCCCTCATGTCACTCATGGGGTGGTGGCTCTCCTCACATGACAAATGGGACATCTCGACATATGTGGGTGTCGGAGAGATGTAGGTGCAAATGTCTCCATGCTCAACTCCTATCACCGTGGTCGAAGGGGATGGACCTTGCTCGACCTTCTTGTCACCGTCTTGGTGTTGGAGGTCCATATGATGTGGCACCTCGTAGCTCGTCTCGATGAACGAAGGGAATTTCCCATGCTCGGCCATCTTCCTTGAGGGGCTTCCGAAGATTGAAGTGTCGCCCTCGCTCGTAGGTGGTCGCCTTGGACTTGATGAAGTTGATGTAGGCGAACACGTGGGAAGTAGGCGAAGATGTCGTACGTCCAAAGGTGAAGATGCCTTGATAGCACTTGGTGAAGATGCTGAAGTGGTTGTTGTAGCCGTAGCTCCGTCTTGGTGGTAGTCGTCTCGCGATCTTCTCTTTTGCTCATGAAGCTTGGACTTGGCGTGAAGTAGGGCTTGTTGGGATTTGTGCATTTGCGCTTGTGGAGCATCTTCATGATGATGGTGTCGTTGTCGCGCTTGAGCTCGTAGTAGATGTCGTTCGTTGTCGTCGTGAACATGTTGCTTGGAGGTGACTTGCCCTTCATGATGATGTTGATCACGATTGTGACGGTGGTCATCATGAAGATGTGGACGTGGACGACTTGTGCTTGCATCGCTTGGGCGCTCCGAAGATGATCGACTTGGTCGCCGCCGCCTTGAAGATGACAAAGGGGAAGTAGACTTGATCAAGGCCCGAACCTCCTCCATCCTTGCATCTTGCTCCTATTTTTGTGCGGAAAGCTTCTTGTCGATGTAGTCCCTTTTCCTTGCTTCGGAGTGAAGAATGTCGATGGAGATATTCTCGATGCGCTCTCGTAATCTTGATTGTGCGCCTTGCATTTGTCATTTTAGATCGAAGATGGGCGCTTTGGTGATGTAGTTGTTCACGCCGTCGTTGATGTCGAGGACCGGAGAGGAAATGCCTTGCCTATCCATCACAAGACTCGAGCAAATATGAGTGGGAGAAAGAGAAGAACTAGACCTAATGTACCTTGACCGATGTTGAAGATGGATCAATGATCATTCAAATGTGTAACAAGGAAATAGCACAATTGGTATCAATTCTTCACTACAACAAAGTTGACATACCGTGGCGAAAATCCTCGTGACAATGGTGGACAACGTCACCTAAATGCCTAATGTGTGACGCTCTCATAGGTGGCATCACCAATTACCGTAAGTCGGTGGCGATAAACGTCACTAAAGTGCCTCAGCCCGTGAGCACACCTGGCTGCCAATTTCTGTGACGGCTTGGTATTTTGCATGACAAACTTGCTAGTCACCAACTACATGTGTGTGACGATTAATTTTTTGTCATGTAGCGTCTAGTAGTGGAACCCGCCATAGCTAGTTCACGGTTATTGAGTGGAAGGACACGTGCGTCGGTTTTGGTGGTGGGACCCGACATAATTTTTCAACGGCTATTGGGCGTTGTAATTATTTTGTTCTATGTAATATAAATAGGTAGTGGCCATGGAAATACTTATAATTATTATTTTTTTATAAAGGGAAAACCTTGTCTTTTTTAGATGGTTATTTTGTTCTTTCTAATATAAATAGGTAGTGGCTCGACAAAAAAAATGTAATCAGGTTTCATGAGCTGATGTTGTTTATCATAAAAATGGATATAAGGGAGTGAACTGGTAATAGGAGAAAATATTTTTAACACTGTTATTTTGTTCTTATATCTAGAATAAGAAGGTAGTGGGCTATGCCAAAAACTTCAATTGGGCGCTTGTGAGCTAATGTTGTTTCGTTCTATCGCAAAAGTTAAAATGGAAATAGGAGAGTCGCTGGGTAATCTTATCTTTTTTGTTTTCTATTAATATGTAATTGTTGGGCAAAGAAAACTTGAATGGAGCGCTCGTGAAGTGATGTTGTTTCGTTCTATCTAAAAAACAAAAATTAAAACAGGAGATTCGATGCAAAATAGTTTGGTCGAGGAGTTTGAACCGGGGACGACCATGGTCTGCACCAACAGCGTTGCCACTAGGAAAGACTCTGGCCGCTATATAAATTGTGCTAAAGGATATTTATTTGTATCTTCTTGGACCATACGCCTAGGCCTAGATCGCTTACGCTGGGAGGTTGGGGGCTATGCACATGAGTATATTCGGACTATGAAACAATCATCATTGAAAACAATCATCTCAAGTTACCTTACACAAGCAGTTAAAATAATCACTCATTTGCATTTTGTTTTTTTTCAATCACATACTTAAGACCCGTCTGTACAACTTTCAACATATTTATTTACAATTCTCCCCAAAAAGAACACTGAAAAAACAATATCATAATGTTCATGTAAGGTTTACTTTTTAATAATCATTTTCTACTTATTTCGAATTATATGGATTACATAATTTTAAGTGGAAATTAAATTCTGGAAATAAACCATCTCCTCGTAAAAAATACATTTTCCTTCCAATTCTCTATTTTTTTTCCTGCATTCACCTAGTGTCCCCACCCGCCAAAGACCCAGCCAAAATTTATCCTTCTATTTCGCCCGCGAAGAGGCACCGCTAAAAGCCATCGCCCACCCCGGCATTGTTTCGTCAGATTCAATCGCCTCTCCTATCCCATGACTGCGGCGATCAGGCCGGCAGATTGGGGGTGGCCGCCCGCCTACCGAGCTCGGATCCACTACACAACCATCCCCGCGAGCACTCCGCTCTATCCGCCCCCTCCCCTGATTGCAGCGACCGGCGACCGCAGATTGGAGGAGGCCGCCCGACTGGCCGAGCTCGGATCCACTGCATCAACCAGCTATAACGGATTGGAGGAGGCCACCCCACCCGGCTCTCTTTCCCCACCGATTACACCGAGCGGCGACGGCTGACGGTAATTTCCTCATCCCGCAAGCTCTAGACATAAGGGATCACCATGGAAGGGATTTGGGGGAGAAAAGCACACATGGCCGTGAGATTTATTTACATATCTGAATACAACGCAAATCCAGTTTCTCTGTAAGATTTACTCGGTCTTTATTCAGTTATCGTGAGATAATTCAACGACCATGTGGCTTCCCTGTTTGTGGTTCTGCTACCCCATAAGTAGTCCTTACCTAGGATCGTCAACACTGAATGTCTGCACTTGTTCTTGATACAATATATTACCATATGGAGTTCACAGTGTATATTCTTTATATTGAATTCTCGATAAAAACTAAGTCTGCACTTGTTCTTGTTCAATATTGAATAAAGACTGAGTCTAAACTTGTTACAAACTGAATAAATGCCGAGTCTGCACTTGTTCTTGATACAATATATTATTATTACCACATGGAGTTCACAGTGTATGTTCTTTATTTTGGATTCTCGATAAATACTAAGCCTGCACTTGTTCTTGTTCTATACTGAATAAATACCGAGTCTAAACTTGTTCCAAACTGAATAAATGTTGAGTCTGCACTTGTTCTTGATACAATATATTACCACATGGAGTTCATAGTGTATGTTCTTTATTTTGGATTCTCGATAAATACTAAGTCTGCACTTGTTTTTTGTTCAATACTGAATAAAGACTGAGTCTAAACTTGTTCAAAACTTAATAAAGGCCGAGTCTGCACTTGTTCTTGTTTAACTGAATTCTGGATGCTCCATATTTCCAAGTATATATTTATTTCGATCTGTTCTGCAACCCTCCAAAATATGTACAATGTGGATTCACTGGCTTTAATTTCGCCTTGCTTGTATCATGTGTATGTCACTGTGCACTATAAGGATCGCAAATAATTGACTCAAAGATTGATTCACATATTTTGTCCCTCCACTTTTTGTAATTAATCTAGATGATGATATCTCTGTTCACTGCATTCCTATTGAACCTTTGCTGACATTGCATAAGTTTGTGCTGATTAACTGCCTTGTTTCACTCACTTGTTCCAAAAATAGTGCAGCCGCTACCTCAAGAATAACAAGATCTAGAGACAACTGAGTCAGTTGAAGCGACAAACCATCAAGAACAATCTGCACCAAATCCAACAAACACATCACCTCACATAACTTCTAAGAATAGCAACTCGCCTGACGCTGATTCAGGGGTACAACGTTCTCAAGACATGATAGGCACATCTGGTCAATCAGATAACATGATTACATTACAAGGCCAAGGTATATGCAACATCATCACTTCACACCATCTATTTTCCACTTGAAATTATAACCTTCTAATTTATCTGCCAGCTTGTAATGTAGATGCATTAGCATGCTCCACTGGTCCAACTGATCCACGACCATCAAGTAGAGGTCGTCGATGTAGACCAACCATGGGGCATGGGCTTTAGGAGTATGCAAACAGAAATGGAGGGAGGAAGATGCACATTGATTTTACAGCAGGGAAAGTGAGACCTACTGACCCAGTCCAAGTAGCAAAGCTTTCTTCTGAGTGTCATATTCACATCAGGAGCAAAATGCACGTTGCTACGCACTGGAATGACTATGCCAAAAGCCCACTCAAACATGTTATTCCCCATGCTATTAAAGATATTGCGGTGGGATAGTTTCCTTCATTTTCATTCACGTGTTCACATGTTGCATAGTCAATTTAATGATATATCCTATATATGAATGGTATTTCAGATTAACTTTGAGATGGAAAAGGATGAAAAGGTTGGGAATGATGAATGCACAAAAGTAATCCAGAAGGGTGTTCGACAACAACGCTACAGGCTAAAGAAGAAATACTTGAATGGTTATACTGATCAGGAAGCATTATAAAATAAGCCACTGAACATTACTCATGAGAATTGGACCAGCCTTGTCAATAAATGGTCTGATGAAAGAAACAAGGTTTGTAACGAGATACGCGAGACCAACAATAGTTTTTGCATTCACATCTACTGTACCATATCTAAATACTTATATTCATTGTCTTCATATAGAAAATATGTCGAATGAATAAGGAAAACCGAGAAGCTGTCAAGCATCACCAAAAGACTGGATGTATGTCTTATGTTGCTTATTTCAGTAAACTTGTAAGAATTCCAAATATCTTGTAGTCCAATGTATGTTGCATCTGGCCAATATATATGTAGTAGTAATGTTACAATTACATATATCTTGTAGAGAAAAGACAAGTACAATAATCAGGACCCAAGTCCAATTGAGTTTTTCAAAGACACCCATACAAACAGCAAGACTGGTAGCATGAGCGAGTCATCACTTCTAGCTCATGTAAGATTTCTTCGTCCATTTGTTCCTGACTTGAAATAGATTCTCATATTGCTAGCATATGAACTTTGCCTTAGCATCAATGCTTTTCTTTATACTACAGAATGCGATTGAAGAGAAAACGGAAACACAATCAGAAGGTGCGCAACCAGTATCCGATACAGCAATTGTGGCTGAAGTTCTAAAGGAAGAAAGTGCCCATAGCACCTTCCTTTCCAGCATGGGGTATGCATCAAGACCCGTGAGGTATGGGAGCTCTACTTCATCAGCCCGAATCCGAGTTCTAGATGAAAGAATTGAACAAAAGGATAGAGAGGCAAGAGATGCGAATGACAGGTAATTATCTTATTTCCCTTTCTGTTCTTGTTGTTTCTTTTTGCTTGCTTCTGTGTGCACAGTGCACTCATTGCAGTGAATGGAAGTTCAATTAAGGAGTGTATCTTTTAACCTGGGTTATCGACTTGATATCCTTTTGCTGATGCTTCCTATAATCAAGTTGTTTGTTATGCATATTTTAAACCATTATAAGTTATTCTTGGCTTTACTGTTTCATTAGCCCATCGACATGTTTGCTTTGACATTTAATAATGTACTTCTCTATTTCAAATTGGTACCCTTGTACCTTGTTATCTTGTCTGTTTTCATCTCATCACGATGCAACGTTGTTGTCTTTTGTCATTTATAGGCATCGGGAGGAGTTAGCCGCAAGACTTGAAGCACAAGAGAGAGTATTTGAAAAGATAAAAAAGAAGCAGCAAGAAGAATTGGAAGCTCTAAAGAAGAGCCCGGAAGAGAAGAATGAAGCCTGTGTAAAGAAGCAGAAGGAGATGGATAATCTGCTTGATTTTCTCTTGAGGGCTCAAGCAACTCAACAAGCAACTTCGTACTCCCAGTCACAACCTGATGGTTCATGATTGCCATCCTTATTGCAATCCTCACGACAACATATGTGGTCTTTAGTTACTATTTGTTTTCATCTGGTCTATTGTCTGTGTCAAACTCGAGTCAGTTTTTCACCGTCATTTTTGTTTACAAAATTATTTGGCTGAGACGATTTCATATATAATATGATTTGTCTTTCATATCAATTTCTAATTTGATGTGAATTAAATACTTATTTTCATCGTAATTTAGATTCGAAAGAAAGTAAATATATTTTGATGATGTCATCTTCATCCATAATAAAAGTATTTGCACTAGTAGTGGGATAGCCGCTCGGGTGTTGATGTGGCATAAAGTTAGTGACCTTGTCTCGTCACTGAATATGGTACAATATGGCATATTTTTGCCTAACATGTGACATTAGCTTACCGTCATGGAAAAAGCAAGTCGATGACGTTCTATATAACGTCACCGAAGGTCCCAATTTTGATGACGTTTTTGCGCGTGCGCCGTCACTAGGAGTAATCTGTGACGGGGATTCTGTGACGATGCTTGTGACGCCCATAAAATGTCACCGGGGGGTAATTTGTGACGTTATTAGCTATTCGATGACATTTTTTAGCTCGTCATAGTAGGCTCGATCTCTTGTAGTGCTTGTCGGTTCTCACACCTACACAAGTAAGGCTTATGGTGGAGCTCGCTGAGGATAGTGGCACAAAAAAATTGGTGCAAAATGTTAGCAAGAGTCAATAATGTTGAAAGAGATTCACAAATTTGCAAGCGAAACAAGTAGACCAATAGCAATATGGATGGCACACGGAAACGCACACACGGGTAGATAAATGGGGTCGTGCAACCAAGGAATGAGCACAAAATGTGGAATCCACGGAAAACGCCTGTGTTGCACAACTCAAGAGAGACGCTAGCACGATTGCTCAATAGGCGGATACGACACTTGTGCACAACCTATAATATGCAAAATGGATAAACTTTCTATTCCAAGGATGCTATATATGTTTGGTTCCCGGTGTTTGATCCAAGATGATCCGATATGACAATCTTATGCAATGGTATGATGCTATGGCAATTGCTTACAAGCTTCTTTGCTCTCTCTTTTTCTTTGCTTAAAAGCTTATTCTTTTTTTTGCATGGCCACTTTTGCACAAATGCACAAACCAAGATAGCAATTGTATATATGCGGGAACAAACTTGTGACACAAGATATGATACCAATATATGCACCATGATGATATGGTATGTATGCTATGGGAAGTATAGATCACTAATGTGCACAAGTAACGTTGCCGGCAATACTCAAATGGCTAGTATCGATAGGCAAGTGACGCAAAATAGGCTAAGGGTTATCAATTCAATGGCAAGGGAATATACAATGGAGGGATACCACAATACCAAGATGATATGGAGGTTACCGTCTGTGGCGATGATGAGTGGCGGTGTTCTTGATGTAGAAAGCAAGATGATGGAGACTCGTCCCTAAGTAGCCGAAACACCTTAGGAAACGGAAAAACCGCGAACTCAAAATCTCAAACGTCAAATGTCAAAATGGTGGTAGCGGAATGCGGTGGTGGTTGCGGAAGTATTGGTGGAAACCCGGACAAAATGGGTTAAGGTAGGAGGGTATGATGGGCTATACACTGTGTCGAGTTGGAATCACCGTCCCTAAGTAGTCGAAACACCTTAGGAGACATAACTCAGAACACAAACAAAATTGGGTTAAGTTGCGATGGTGGAACTGTATGGTGGGCAAGCCTATGCGGAAGTTATGGTGGTGGTTGATGAAGAAGCAACCTCCCCTAAGTAGCCTAAACACCTTAGGAGACTCAAGTCACTACTCAAACAACCTCAAATGCTATGGGGAACAAAATGGGTTAGGTTGTGGAAGTCGATGGTGGCAATGCGGATGTTATGGTGGAAGGCCTAGGCAAAGATGCCAAAGTTTAAAAATTTTGATGGAGTCAAAAGGTGGTTAAACCAAATTGAGGACCTTGGGCATGTTGATAGCTTCAAAATGAGCCAAAGAACACTCAAATCGGAGTTCAGAGCAAAAAGTTATGATGAAAACGGTGAAAGAGGCTGATGCTGAAATTTCGGGGAAAGTTTCTGGTTAGGCCGGAAGTTCCGGGGTCAGGGCCGGAAGTTCCGGGGGTGGCAGGAAGTTTCGGGGGTCGCGGAAAAAAGAGCAGGGGTCAGGGGGATTTTGGGGTAAACTTTCTGTTTAGCCCGGAATTTCCGGGGCAAGGACGGAAGTTCCGGGGGACGGAAGTTCCAGGGGAGGCCGGATGTTCCGGGGGTCGTGGAATTTCGTCTGGGACGAACCCTAAATTCCAGATCTAAGAACGGGGGCGGAAAAACTCGATTTTCAGGGTCAAAATTGGAGAGATTTCATGGATGGAAATGGGGGGAAAGATGGGGAAAGCTTGATCCACTCGTAACACAACAAATCCATGGATCAAAATCAACAAAACATCATCAAAACTAACAAATCACAAAAAAATTGGGGGATATTTTTGGTGCGGATTTTTGGATTTAGGACGAAATCAACAAAATCAAGCTAGAAAACAAATGGTATGGGCTCCAAAAACGTGATCAACGTGGCTCCGATACCAAGATGATGTAGGATAGAACCCTAGATGTCGATCTTTCACGTTTGGAGGGGAATCCTACCACGAATATGAAAAACACAAAGAGGGGAACGAGGGAAAAACACAAGAGAAACACTCAACCGACGAGAATAAAGTCACACATGCGCTAGATCATCGAAACACATAGTGATACAAGATCCACAATCAACAAAGGACGATACAAATGGTAGCCAGTTCTTCTCTGTGAGGAGGTCTTGAAGGTTCTTCCCTTGAAGGGGTCTTGAATCCGCTTGGGGGATCTTCTCCGAAGAGGTCGTGAGCTCCGAGGAGAAGTAACCAAGTGGATGAGAAAGGCTCTCACACAAAATATGAGCTAAACCAATGCTAACCCTCACCAGGAGGAGGAGGTGGTCTATATATAGTCTAAGCCACAAAGGGGTAAGTGGGAAAGGGTTACATGGGCTTCGGCCCGAGTCTTTGCACGCAGGCCATTAGTATACCTAGAGGTGAACCATTAGTATCTGACTTACTAATGGCGCACCACATAGAAGTGCGCCATTACTAACATTTTTTTTTCAAATTTATTTTTGTTTTTTTTCAATTTTTTTCAATTTTTTTCAATTTTTTTCGTTTTTTCTTAATCTCTGGTCACTATGGCTTAATCTAGGGTCAAATCGCACTCCATGGTCAAACCTCCTGAAAGGTCACCCATCCTCACACTACTTCAGTCCAAGCACGCTTAACTTCAGAGTTCTATCCAACCCCAGCACCAGCTCACTTAACAGGCACTTGTTGATATATCTAGCATATCAATCCTATTAAACCTTGTTGATGTTTAGGACTTTGTTCATGTTCATGAGTGTGATGAAATTTTGAAGAAACATTTCAAACTTCCATTCATATTACGTATCATATTTTGAAAAAAAAATCGAAACTATTTTTTTCTATTACTAGTGGCGCACCTAGCAAACGGTGCGCCACTAGTAAGTTTGAATTTTTTTGCCTCCAGATCTTAAAAGCCCCATAACTTTTTTTAGGTTTTGAGGATTTTGAAAATGTTTAACGGGCTTCCCCCGGTTAAATTTGGATGTAACTTTTCGAGTAGATGATTTTTCATATAAAAAACTTTTTCATCCGAGTTAGTATGCAAAAGTTATGCCCATTTTACAAATTCTAGAGAGATTTTGCAAATAAAGTCGAAATTCATATTTGTAAATTTTCCCAACAACTAGACCACATATCACATGGGAAACTTATTTTCTTTTATTTTTTTGACATTTCCATCATTTTATTTTATTTTTTTTAAACTGAAAAGGCGGTCCACGGGGGGGGGGGGTGCATTCGGTGGAATTTTGGGCGGTCCATGGTGCGCCATTACTAACTTTGAAAAAAATAAAAAAAAATGTTAGTAATGCCGCACCATGGGTGTGGTGCGCCATTACTAGTTTTAACTACTAATGGCGCACCACACCCACGGTGCGCCATTACTAACTTTGTACTAACTTTGAAAAAAAAAATAAAAATATATATGTTAGTAGTAGTGGAGCACTAAGTGTATGGTGCGCCATTACTAGTAATGGCACACTATCCCCTGGTGCGCCATTACTAGTTTTGTAAAAAAAATTATTACTAATGGCGCACCGTGTATGTGGTGCGCCATTAGTATTTGGAGTTTGATGGCGTACCTATATGTGGTGCGCCATTACTATATACTAATGGCGCACCACACATGTGGTGCGCCATTAGTGTACATTTCATATATAGCTGTTTTCCTAGTAGTGTATTGCAAAACTATTGCAAGGAATCAAACAATGATCTCCTATTTTAACAGAAGTAAATGACTCTCTAAAACTTTCGGGTTGTCTCCCTGGCAGCGCTTTCTTTAAAGCCATTAAGCTAGGCATAAAGTGCTCAAGTAATGGATCCACCCGGATCCCAAGGTATATCAAAGCCACCTTTAATTAACAATGATTTGTAATTTAGTAGTGAGCACAAAGTAACATATATCATGCAATGACGAAGTCTAACTCTCTTCCTATGCATCGGCATGTCATAAAAGAACAATTCATGCACATCAAGTAAACGCCAATACATAGCATAAACAGTTTTTTGCAATTTTATCGTATTGGAAACATAGAGAGGCGGAGATGTAGTTCCTCTCTCATAATAATTGCACGGAGGAGCAGAAAGCACATGCATATTATATCTATCAAAATCATTATGTGCAATAGTAGAACGCAACTCATCAATATAGTCCTTAATAAGCGCAAACTTCTCCGATATAGTATAGTTGGGAGAATTCAAAAAGATAATAGGACTACCATGCGTGGGTGCAATAGAAACAATTTCATTCTTAACATAAGGAACTATAGCAAGTTCATCTCCATAAGCATAATTCATATTGGCATCATGGCCACAAGCATAGCAAGCATCAAGTTCATCAAAAAGGGATATTTCAAATGAATTAAAGGGATCATAGCAATTATCATAGCAATCATCCTTCGGTAAGCATGAAGGGAAATTAAACAATGTATGAGTTGAAGAGTTACCCTCATTAGAAAGTGGGCACGGGTGATCAATCCGCTCTTCCTCCTTTTGTTCTTTGCTCTCCTCATCATCTTTTTCATCCAATGAGCTCACAGTGTCATCAATTTCTTCTTCCATGGATTCCTGTAAAACATTAGTATCTTCTTGGACAGCAGTGACTTTATCAATAAACTCATTAATATCGGCATTATATTCATAATTATTATAGCAATATTTAAGTATAGCAAACAAATTAGGTCTGTAAACAGCATCATCAAGATTTTCACACTTTTCAAACAGAGATTCAATTTCATAAGCACCCTTAAAAGCAAAAAATTCTTCTATTCATTCCACACCATAGTAATCATATATACCATTGTCATAAGAAGCCATGGTTTTATTATCATTAAATTTACATAAAAAGGGAAGGTGTGGAGCCTTCATCCTAGAGCAACAAGTATAATCATATCTCCGGCATAAATTCCGAGCATACCAATGCAACATATGAATTCGATCCCATAATAGTTTCCCTTTTAGAGTCAAGCGGTAATCCCTAAAGTATTCACGTTGTTCCAACGTGTCTCCCATTATCAAGTTGAATGGGGTTTTCTCAGGATTATCAAAGTAGTGTTTAATATTTTCCACATAGCAAGCATCGAGGGTTTTAGGAGGTTCCCCATCTCCATAAGTAGCAAGTACACCTATTTTTTTTGGTATTTCATGTTACATATCCATAACTAAAGATAGAGAACAACTTAGAACAACAAATAAAATCTACTTAGTGATAAAGCAAACAAGCACACACGGGAATATTCACCCCACGCTATTGCTCCCCGGCAACGGCGCCAGAAAAAAGGTCTTGATAACCCACAAATATAGGGGATCAATTGTAGCCTTTATCGATAAGTAAGATTGTCGAACCCAACGAGGAGCTAAAGGTAGAACAAATATTCCCTCAAGTTCTATCGACCACCAATACAACTCTACTCACGCTTAATGTTCGCTTTACCTACAACAAGTATGAAACTAGAAGTACTTTGTAGGTGTGATAGGATAGGTTTACAAGATAATAAAGATAACGTAAATAAAATCTAGGGGCTGTTTAGATAAACAAACAACTAAGTTAGTTTTAGTAGAGAGCTTTTTGTCACAAGAAAGTTATTTGTCCCTAGGCAATCGATAACTAAACCGACAATCATTATTGCAATTTTATATGAGGGAGAGGCATAAGCTAACATACTTTCTCTACTTGGATCATATGCACTTATGATTGGAACTCTAGCAAGCATCCGCAAGTACTAAAGATCATTAAGGTAAAAGCCAACCATAGCATTAAAGTATCAAGTCCTCTTTACTTCCATACGCAAACAACCTACTTACACGAGTATGTGCTTCTGTCATTCAAGCCACTCACGATAAGCAAATCATGAACATATTGCAAACCCTACAAAAGGGACCCCTCATGCTTGGGCGACATGGAGAGCACCATAGGACAGCACCGATAATAAAACATACAACTCAAACCAACCATGATTGTCAATCAACCCATAGGACAAAATGGATCTACTCAAACATCATAGGATAGCCATACATCATTGGGAAATAATATATAGCATTGAGCATCATGTTTAAGTAAAGATTAAAGCAGGGAGAAGAGGTGTTACACCGCTGCATAGAGGGGGAGAGAGTTGGTGATGACGGCAGCAAAGTTGTAGGTGTAGATCACTGTCACGATGATGGCCCCAGCGGCGTTCCGGCACCAACGGAAGAGAGGGGGAGAGAGCCCCCCTTCTTATTATTCCTTGGCCTCCCCCCTAGATGGGAGGAGGGTTTACCCTCTGGTCCATCGCCTCTGTGGCGGCGGAGGGGCGGGAGCCCCTCTGAAATTGGATCGCTCTCTCTGTTTCCTTCTGTTTCTGCATTTTCAGATTCTGGTCTTTCACCGTTTCTTAAATTCCGCGAGATCTGTAACTCCAATTGGGCTGAAATTTTAACATGGTTTTTATCCGGATATTAGCTTCCTTGCGCCCGGAGGACACCTCCAACCGACCTTCAGGGTGGCCAAAAGTCCCCTGGTCACGCCTTGGGTGAGTGACGCGCCTTAAGGGCTTGTGGGCCCCTCGGGCATCGCCTTGTGTTGATTCCACTTCCCAAAATTCACATATATTCCAAAAAATCTCCATAAGTTTTTATCGCGTTTGGACTTTGTTTGATATGGATTTTCTATGAAACAAAAACATGCAACAAACAGGAACTGACACTGGGCACTGGATCAATATGTTAGTCCCAAAAATAGTATAAAAAGTTTCCAAAAGTATATGAAAGTTGTAGAATCTTGGCATGAAACAATCAAAAATTATAGATACGACAAAGACGTATCAATGCGCGACCCATGCGAACGGCGCGGGCGGCGTCTGGTGCAAGTACGGCATGGTCGGGCTCTGGTGCAAGTACGACATAGACAACCTCTTCCCACTGCTGGCGAGGAATGGGGCTACTGATGGGCCATGTACCCAGCTGCAACGCCCTGTCGACACTTAACAACACCGATGGATCCGCTCTTGTTGTGCGGCACGCTGCGCCTCTCGCTCTACGGTGCTCCATCGGTCTCATTGTGCCACGGAAGCGCCTAGCTTGCTCTGCGGCAAACCACCGATCATGTGGTGCAGCGAGCTGTAGCCTCTCGGTGCTGACATGCCTATCTTGATCTGTGTCACTTAAGCACCATGCGCCGAGGGTCTGCTCAACCATGGCAATGATGCACAACACGGTGTCGTCCATCGTGTTACCGGGGACACCCTCAGCCTCGACGGGTTGTGGCGCCTGCTCCTTTTCCTCGTCGAGGAGGTTGATGGCACATGCGGCGCTCGATGGATTGGCATGCTTGGAAAAGGTAAAGGGGCTATAGGCTGTGCTTGTGCCTCAGTGTGTCGCGCATGGCCTCGGCTTGTGCACAATATCGTTGGGTGGCGGTGGGAAACTGATGAGGAAGTGGCGAGAAACAGTGGTGTGTTCATAATACGCCATCAATTGGTGGAAACTTAGAATAGAAGGAAGCGCAAGCTAGCATGACGCATGCACGCACACTGCTTGGCCATGGGTGTGATCCATATACTAAAGTGCCCAACAAAGCACACTATTCACACCAAAGAATATTGTTCTGTACACAGAGAGCATAGATGTTGTGCAGACTGAGCAACTCTCATGGCAAAAGAATAAACTAAGGAACACATCGATGATGATTTCAAGAATCGCAGTCAATTATTTACCAACAAGCATTTGCCCAGAACACACACAACTTATTAGCAAGAAATCTTCGTGTTTTTATCGGTCTTCCCACACAATTAGCTGGTGCACCCTTGTCTGTTGCCCAGGTTCACCTCACTATGCCGACGTCTCCTCGTGTCCCTTGGCACGCTCTGCTCGTTGTTAGGCGGCCACGGTGCGCTCTGCTTGGGTCCCTCTATGCGCTCTGCTCTCACGTCCCTCCGCGCATGCTCTGCCAGCTGTTGGGTCCGGCGCACGATCACGTTGGGGCCCCATATGCATGAGGTTGCGTAGAGTGCATCACCACGATGCAGTTACGTGTGGCACGATGGAGTTAGACGTTGCCAAAATTGCCATTTGGATGTGCCAATATTCTAGGCCGTCCGGGCTCCCCATTTATTCCCACATCCATTATAAGCTTAGTCTCTTCAACCTTTCGATCACGCCCCACAACACAAACAAGCACACCAACAACGACCCATACAGAGAGGGTATCTAGGGGCGCTCCAGTGGACTTCAGTGTGCATCAAGTGGAGACCCACATGAGGGAGAAGGACCTCTTGTGGTGTACACCAATGACCGACCGTGGTGGAGGACTCCATTAACACCATGTAATAGTTGCTTGCTCAAGATGACAAGTACAAAGTGGTCGGCATCGACCTCCAGTACACCAATGGTCATGCCGGGATAGATCAGAAGGTTGTCATCGCCTAGTTGTGTGCGCCATCACGTCCTCGTCTACCACTCCCTGGCCATAAGGCCTTGCGAGCATTTCACCAGGTTTGTCAATAGCTCTGACTACAAGTTCGCTACAGTGGACACCATCAATGATGTAAAACCGCTCAAGGTTACAGGCTTAGCCTGTAAGATGCTTGTTAACATCCGTGGCCACTATAGGGTCTATGGCAACAAGGAGAAGGACTCCCTTGTTGACCTCGCCTTGGCCATCATCGACCCTTACTACAAAAACATGAAGGAGGATGCCAAGAAAAATCCTGATGCCTGGCACTGGGCCTCGATGCGGAGACTGGATGAAGCTCACCTCAAGTTCGCGGCCAAGAACGTGTACACATGCTACGAGATGCACAGGCGGATCATTGACATAGGTGAGTGCCTCCTTCCAGTAATTGATAAGGGACCAGCCACCAGCAGAGCAGTGGTGGCAAGCGTCAGAAGTAGATGATGATTAAATAATCATTTAACCTAGTTAATTATGCATGTAATAGTTCACTTTGGTGTGTGCAAATGTCATGTGTGTACTAGCCACCTATGTAATTGGATGTCTAATTTCGTTATGCAATCATGTCCCTATAAGTATAAATGTTGTTATTCTGTAGACAGAGCAAATCACATCGCACAAGGACCAAACTAGGGAGTCCATCGGTGATAATTTCATCAATCACTCACAATTGTATACCAGCAATCGTTTGCCCACAACACACACGACTTATTAGAAGCAATCATCTGTGTTATTATCGGTCTTCGCACACATTTCTGATTACGGACATGTTGTCCGCGTATCACACACATCTTGTTAAGTTTAACCATTTCTATTGTCTTGGCTCATCGCAAACAGTTCATCCGAGTGAACTGTATGCCTTCTATCGCACACACCTTGATCTGGCTCACCGTTTCTGTTGTGTTGCCTAATCACAAACAATTCATCTGAGTGAATTGTATGTCAAATATCGCACACACACCTTCATCTGGCTAACCATTTTTGTTGTTATGATCATCACAAATAGTTCATATGGATCAACTGTATGCCATGTATCGCACACACAACTCTGAATTGTTTGATATCTCTCCCATTACAAACAATTCGTATCATTTTTGATGATTTTCTTACAACATAGTTTGCGATTAATGCATTGCACACAGTTTTGTTGAAGGGTCTCTGATTGTAGTGTCGCGTTAGCGACATCCTACAGTAGTGGTAGTTGAACCCATTCCTTTGCATGACCTGTCTTTATCACAGTAAATAGTAAAACCTACTATCATGAGTAGGAATTGCTTGAGCCTTGTTGTGACTACTCATCCATCCTTGCTTGCTATGATTAGAGTCATGTCGGGTCTGATCCATCTGGGCAATGAATTGGAATGGTTGTGAACATGTCCTACTGATGAAAGTTAAGCGTGTGAACACGTTTTGGTAAAGGTAGCGATGAGAGGCCATGTAGGAGTACATGGTGGGTTGCCTCATTGGAACCGTCCTTAAGAACTGAGTTCTATGTATGTGATCCAAGACAGTTACTACCACACATTGGGCCCTGGAATATGACCTTGCTTGACTTATTAATCACCTTGATCTCTATCGAGGAGTTGCAACTAATTTCTGGTGTTTGTAGGATATGTGTTGGGACCGTGTTTAGTGCTGCCCGACGGGGTAGGCTTTAGTGCGGTAGATGCACCGTGGCATGGTTTACCAAGTGGAACCCGATTGGTGGGCTTGGGAATCCTGCTCACCTCGTTTGGGGCCGTAATAGAAACTTTGGATAGACTTCCCTCGTGTACAACCTCAAATAGGCAATAAACCTGGACTAGAGTCTTGTGTGGTTAATCAGGTCGTGGTCTACACCCATGCTGCATGATATTGCTGTACCTGTAGAGAGGGCGAGAGGACCCTATGCAAGTCTCCCATGATGAGCTTGGAGAGGAGGAGGTCCAACATTTAATAAGTATTTTAACTAGACAGGAGGCCAAGTCAATCTCCATGGAAGTTCTCATGGAGCCCTTCTGCTTGGAGGTTCCCGTGTGTGAAGTAAGCATCACAGGTTCATCTAGTTGTGAGCATCAATCTTTGTTTTTGATATATTCTTTTATTTTGCAGGGCCTTGCAAATTTTTCCGCCTTTCTATCTAAGCCACTGCTCCCAGGCCAGGAGCTCGACCCAGTCATATAGGGATTGCCATAGCCCCTGCCCGTGGAGGCTCTGAAAGCGGGCAAGGCTTCTTTGATGAAGAGAATCAAGATCGTTGTGACGTCCCCAGAGGGTGAGGAGTAGGGTGAGCTGAAAGTCAAGGTCGTCAATGATGGAGGCAAAGCTACCTTGCCCTCTAGAGAGGATGAAGCCGAGGTCATCGTAGAGAAGGAAAGAATCTCTGAGCGAGAGTGCCAAGATGGGAACCTATTCTTCGATCGACTACCATGCTTCTTATCTTTTTCCAATACTGCGAGCCCCTTCGCTTCTCTAGTGCTCTTGGTTTGTAATAACTATGGATCCTGGCACTTTTGAAATATCCTATGCCAGTCGCGGGATGTCCCAAGCTCAACGTAGGTTCGCAAGAGAAAAAGAGGCGGGGGGGTACCTTGTTTGTCGGTTGAAGAAGGCAATAAACAAGTGGAAACAACCGAGGCGGGGACCAATCCAAGTTTGAAGAGATGCCTCGATCGCCAGAATCTCTTGGAACACGGGATTACGAGACGACCTACAAAAGAGAGGAGGTCACTACAATGGAGAAAACAAAGGAAAGACCGTTGGACGGTGTCGAGGAGGGCTCCAGAGGTCCTACCGCAATGGGTGTGTCGTTGCGGGCATTTAAGTTCTGTAACCCCATTGAAGGTCCAGAGCTACCTTCGGTATTCCACATCTCGGTATACATGTCATTGCCACCACAAAAAGGAAGAGGTATCCAATGGGTTCGACAAGCCTTCAGTTTTTCCTCATAGGTGCTCATTTCTTTTATGCATGCGTGTTCTGATTGTCGTCTTGTGTCTTCTCAGGGCGGACCCGGGCACTAGAGGCCAGAGCTCATGACTCACCCAAGGGTGAGTAGGAGGCCCCTTGGATGTCTCCTCAATCGACACTGGTAAGTCTCTTAGTCCTTGTTCTTCTGTGCAAGTTTATATTCGGCCAACTTCTCACCTCCTGAATCTTGATGCTTTTTGAAGGTGCGACAAAGGAAGAGGGTGATGATGAAGGAGGTCGGTGAAATCAAGAAAGCGGAGCAACCTCTGTTTACTGGCCTCATGACCTCTTCCATCGATGAGTCGAGGGAGAGGCCTTCGACGTTGACCACTGTCGCACTAGAGGGGCTGGTGGAGCCCCCGAAGGAAACAATGGAGGCTAGCACGTCATAGCCTATCGCCTCGGAAGAACTGGTTGTGGTCCTTTGTGGCACGGAAGGGATTTTGGAGCAATTTTGCTCTGCTTTCCGTAGTGTGGGAGACCTCGCCAGGTCCAGCTGTCAGGTAAGAGGCCTTGCGATTGCTAAACTTCTTGATGCTTGGAGTAGTGGTAGTAGCCTTTGAAGTTAGGCATGGTTTTGATGCAGAACCGGTTCTGGCTTCTTTTTGCATGTGATTGTGCCTTGGAGGTTTGTAATTCTACACTTGTTGTTTTCGTAGTCCTTGTTGCGATAGAACGACAAGCTCCATGTTGAGGTGGCTCGCTTGTGCGAGCAACTTGAAGGGCAATGGCAGGAGAATGAGCATCTGCCCATCTAGTTGAAGGCGATATTTGTAAGCATTCTGCCGTACCCGGTCTTTGGGGATGTTGTTGAGTTCTTCTTTTGTTCCTTAGAAGATTTTTCTTCCTTGTGTTGTAGATCCATAGGATGTCACCAGGATCCATCTTAAGTTAGATGATGCGAATCAAGCATGCGATGAAGCCCAAGAGGCTATCAAGGTCGCCGACCTCAAGGGTTATAATGACAATGTGTGCTAGCTTCACGCCAAGCTCATGAATGATGTTACTCCTGATGTGGGGACCCTGACTCGTAAGTCATGATCACTGGATGCACATGTATAGTGATCCCAGAGATCAATGCTCACTGAACACATAGAAGCTGAATAACAAGAGTTTTACATCCATACATACCGTCTTACACAATTTATGACCATTATGGTCAAATCTTGAGTATATCATCGCAGTTGAAATCTTCAATGACAACTTGGACCCATGCCATCTGCCTTAACCCTACAGGCATTCTAACTGGGAAGTGTCCTAGCTCACACGATCGTCAGCAGAGAACTCTTCCTCATATTCATGTTCTTTCATGCCTGGCCAATAAAATAACAAGTGGCAAGCCAATGAGTACTTTGAATGTACTCGCAAGAAACCCAACAGTGATAACAGAATAATTATGCAAGGCTCTACTGCTAAATTGGCACTTTTGTGGAAAGCTAGTTTTGCTCATGCAAGTATGATCAACATTTATCAAGGACATTAATGCATCAACAACAATTATCAGGAGGTTACATATATCAACACCGAGAAAGAGTTGTGAACAACTCATGCTCAAGCTCATCATGACTTCCTCATGAATCACATCATATTTACCAAACCGTGTTGTTTGTCAGACACATATGGACATATTCTAAGCAGCACCCTAACTGTCCTTGACCATGGATGCGCCTATTCGAATAGTTTGACACTCTGTAGAGGTAGTACACTTTACCCACAAGATTCAGGAAGCTTCTGTGTCAACCACGACCCGCAGTACCTCAAGTACCCGGGGTAAGCTCCCGATCACTATCTTTACCTAGGTGACACTAACGTATAGTCCACTCGTTGGCACACAACCCTCGTGTATAACCATCAAGATTTTTGGGACTCTGCCCCTTTCATTTTCACAACTACACGAAGGGACCAATGATGTGTGTGGTGCCCTGTGTAAACAGTCATGGCCACCTATCCAAGCACGACCCCGTCCTGACAGTGAACTCACGTCACCCCCATCACTAGTAATGTGGGCACCATGCTAGTATTAAACTAGGTAATCAATAATGCCCCGTCCCATAAGATGTAGTGTGGTTGTACGTGTTTGGTTGGGACGGTAGTCCATCTTAAATCTAATCCGTCTATGTAAACAACACTTTCATCAATCCTCGGTACACTACCTCTCCACTAAGTAGTGACCTAATTTATCATCATCTCCTAGGGGTATTAGTGGCACCCACTAGGGCTATTTGCAAGTATGTCAAGCCACACTTGTTTCTTTCCATGCATAACCCTGACCCATTTTGCGTAGCCAACTACTATAGCATATTTATACAACCCACCAGCACAACTCTAAACAACGATAGAGTCGTGAACAATGCAATTATCAACCAGATATGGAACGGAGGCAAGCCTAGCAAGGTTTCCATTCAAGGTATATCATGCACTCGGTGAAGCAACGAAAATGCTACTATGATGTAAAATGGTTCATCATGGTCAAAGGGCTGCTTGTCTGGCTCCTCATAGTCTTCAATCCTTCTGGTCCGTTTTCAAGTATTTCATCTACTTCGTCAACTAACTTCGGAAACAAACACAATAAACAACACAACAAGGAAAAAAAGTGCTCTAAAAAGTGAGTTGGACTTCTCTAGGATACCTTTGTTCATATGAAATACCAAAGTGGTTTCATTGGAATTGGATCTGTGAGGACTTTTGATCATTTCAATATGATGGAAACAAGGGATTTAATGGAACTGCAAGTTGTCTTAAGAATGCCTTTTTATAAAAATGAGTAAAAGTACACATTAAATCAGGCATGATTTTAGAAACATTTAGAAATTGGTTTCACTGGATTTGGAGTTGAAATGGATATAATATGGATTTTTGAAGTGGACTTATGTGGATAAATGACCTTTTTGAAGGATCGAGTGAAAACCAAGAACAACACAAATGTCCACTGTGTCCCATTAAATAGACCTTGATTTATGGAGTCAGTAGAAATTTGATTCATCAAATTTGGACACTATTTGAATTCTCTAGTGATTTTACGAGCTATCTGGAAAAGAAAAAGAAAAAGGGGAAGGGCTTTACCCTTATCCAACGCACCGGGCGCAGTTTAGCAGTGGGCCGGCCCAACTGCATGGCCGCGCATGGGTTGTCACGCAGGAGGCGTATTCGCATGAATACGCCTTCACTGAGCGAAGGCGACAGCGGCAGAGCCCATTTCCACTTAAACGAGGCGGGGCCCTCCCGTCAGTGGCTCAGCCTAGCTGGCTGGCCGACAGGCGGCGGCGGGTTGTCGGGTTCATTCCCCACCTCCCGCTCGAACAGAGCAGAGGCAGGGGGCAACGTCCTCGGCGGCTGGCCGGTGCCATAGGCCACCGTTTCCGGTGATCTGGCCACCCGCATGCTCAGGAAGGCGAGCCACATCTGGCAGTGTGCGTCGTGCCCACATGGGCGGGCCGAGGAGGGCGGGGCCCTGACCGAGGCGGACGGCGGCGCCGTCGAGTCAAGGGAGCATGGCACGACCACAGGGAGGAGAGGGAGAAGCGCGAGAGGGGGCCGCGGTGATGTTGGAGTTGCTCTAGTGCGGTCCAGAGGGGAGGAGGAGGAGGAGTGGTGGGCGAGATTTAGGCGGAGGCCGACGGCAAGGCTCCGGCCATGGAGGTGGTTGGAGGGCACGAGGAGAGGTGTGGGTTGGCCTGGGGAGCTTGAGAGGGAGAGAGAGAGAGAGAGAGAGAGGGCTCGGGGGTGGCCTTAAGTAGGAGGGGTAAGGTGCACCGCGGGCTTGTGCACCGGCGAGGTCGTAGCAGTCGCTGGGGGCCATGGGAGGGCTCGACTTCAAGTCTGGGGCCTTCCTGTGGGTGGTCTATGACCAGGGAAAGAGAGAGGGAGAGGGGTGCGAGCTCCGGGTGGAGCCACGAGCTCGCACGCGCATTGGCGGGCTCGGGCGGCTCTAGGCATGCGCGGCACGGGCAAGACAGAGAGGGGAAGGAGGGGCCAGTGTGGTGGCGTGTTGCGGACGTCGAGGCACCTCGACTATAGCAAAGGGGGACACAGGAGGTAGAGGGTGACTAGAACATGTTGCATGAAATTTTTTGGCTCAAGGAGATTAGTGGAAATGGCCAAAACATGCATTTTAAGTTTCTGCCAGAAGGTGTTTGATGTAGTTTTGGGCAAGTAAATGGACATCCCTTGTCATGAGACTTTACAGGCGTGAGTGTCACTACAAAATAGCAGAGTCCCCTAAATTTGAGACCAAAAAGAGAAAGTGGCCAATGCAACTTTTGTAAACCCTAGAAATGGGTCAAAATAATTTTGGCTAGATTTGATCATGTTATCTTATTCTCCTTGATGCACCACTTGGTGTAGTGTCATCATTTGGGGATTACAGCATGCTCACAAACACTAGGGTCAAAAGGAGACAGTTGACAATGTAGAGTTGTTCAAATTTGGTTCTGGACAGAAAGGGTTTTGAGGCACTTTGATCAAGTTATCCTATTCTCCAACTTGTGCCACTTGGCCTAGGTGAATGATTAGGCCATCTGAGTATGTGTACAAATTTTGAGATCATTTGGACATATTTGGTAGTGCAAAGTTGTTCAAACTTCAAAAAGGGCAGAAATGGTTTTGAGAGGGTTTCATGGGGTTATACTATTCTCCATGACATGAGACTTGTCAATATCATCAAGTTGGCCATTGGTGACAAGGTAGAATTTTGTTGGATTTAATGGAGAATATTTCCTTTGTAAATATTTCAAAAGCCTGAAATATCCAGAGAGGGCTTTTCAGGGATTTGACCAATAATTTTGAACATGACCATGTGTTGAAACTCTTATATATGGACATTATATGTCCCCTGAGCTTCCCTAAATTTTCTCAAATATTTTTTAAACATAAAAATAATTTTGACCTATTAAAGACCATTACTGGCCTTAAGGAAAAACCTTTAAATAAAATAGAAAACTAATTTTGAAAATAATATTTTTGTTGTTTTTTGGGAGTCCTGTATCTAATAGGATTCAAATATAATTTTTGAAAGATTTTTCACACCCTTAATTAAGTACTTGTAATTCAAGTCTCAATTTAGTTTTTTTGGAAAACCTAATTTTGAAAATACTTTTTGGCCAAATTATTTTTGTAAGAAAATACTATTCTGTTATATACATGTGGCATGATCCTTGGGCAAAGTTTTGTATCAAGGAGAAGGAGTATAAGAGTTGGAGGATTTATTTGTTTTTTAGAGCACTTGCACACATCAGACAGAAATCCAATCAAGCAAAGTCCAAAACACTCAAAAGTTTTTGTCAAACCACATTTTATCATGATTTATTAGCTTAAGTGTTATGGCATGAAAATCAAGGTGTGACAGACCTACCCCCCCCCCCCCCCACACACACAAGAATCTCATCCCCGAGATTCCCAAACTAGGCGTGGTAAGGAATACTGAAACTTGGATCTAGGGTAGTCTTCACGTCCTCATACTGCTTCTGCTTCCGAGTGGTGCTCCATTGAACCTTGAAGTACTCGATGGCATGGCTTTGTGCATGACGTTCTCCTTGATCCTGGGTGCTAAGGGGTCTCTCGCGTAGGTCAGGTTGGGCTGGGGGTCGATGGCTTGGTGATCAATGTCCTTGTAAAGGTCAGGCTAGTTAGGAAGTTGGAAACACTACTGGAGTTGTGTCATGTGGAGAAACGTCGTGCACTTCGGGTAACTCAAGTGGTAACTTTAGCTGGTAGCCATCTACTCCTCGTCTTGCAGTGATCTTGGAGGGGGCCGGTAAATCTTGGTGTGAGCTTCCCTTTGACATGGAAATGCTTGGTTTCATTGAGAGGAGTGGCTCGCAGATACACATGGTCTTCGATGCGGAAGTTTACTTCTTGACGATGGTGGTTTGCATAGTTCTCCTTCCTTGGCATGGCGGTCTTTAGATGTTTTTTGACCAGCTGAACTGCTCTTCTTTCAACTTCGGGTAGACAAGTAGGTCACCAAATAAAGATGCCAACCAACTTGTCCAAGTACTCCATGACAGGAGGTACATAAAGTAGGATAGGGTATTGGTGGTGGTCACGGTTGAGTATGGGCCAAGGCCTTCTTGACCGAGAGCCAAAGCCCATTATCATGATCCGACCATATTGTGGCTTGGTAGGGCTTGAGGGTTTCAAGGATTCTAGTGTGCGGGTGAACATTTATCATCTTATCCTTAAGCACAGTTTTTGAGATGCCAATTGTTCTATCTAGTCCTTCAAACAAATCACATCATATTACCAAAAGAATCATTTCGTATAAGTCAACTCCAATCACCACTCATGCTATTCATGTCCTCATGACTGCCAAGAGGAGCTCTAACTAAATCATACATGTCAACTATCCCCAAACTCATATGTATGGTTATCCTCATGTAAGAATCCATGGATAGTGTCGGGGGAGTGACCCCCGGGTACCCCAGAGGCGGCGAAACAACACTTCAGGACATCGGGGCGACCCACGCCCTCAGTCCGGCTGCTCTGACCGGCTCACCACCCGGTCACTCCAGGCGGCCTCCTGTCCGACTGCCCCGGCCGGCTCGCCACCCGGTTGCTCGGCCGGCTCCCCGTCCGGCTATTCTAGCCGGCTGCGTGGAGTCAACGGCTGCTCCGACCCGACACCGACAAGGTGGCCATACCGCCGACAAAACGGCCATACCGCCGACAAGACGGATGTACCTGTGCATTGCTGAGCAATAGTGGCGCACTATAGCAGGTGTAACGCGTCACATCTGTGTCCCTTAAATAGTATAGTTAGGCCCCGCGGGCCACACCTTGTCTCCTGGGCTCCCCTTTATAAGGAGCACCAGGGGAGGCTCACACTCACGCATGCACCCATCCATCCATTCTCACGGGCACACACATCCATTTGGCCACAAGGCCACTCACGGCCACAAGCCATGGCCATAGCTATCCATTAGGCATATGCCACAAACAAATATATATGAAGCCAGATGCCCATGGCACTGACCTTGGATACAGCTCCAGAAGCAACTCTGTACCAGATATACCACATATATTCAGACATGCAGGAATAGGGGTATTATCTCTCCGGAGAGCCCCGAACCTGGGTAAACCCCCGCGTACTACTCGCATATCTGTCTCAGATATTCCGCGACAGTCTTGTCCTCACCTCAGGCCACTCTATGGCATATGTCGTCTCGCGGACCCCCTGAAGACTGAAGCGAGAACACCATGATAGTTGGTGCCACTGTGGGGCAAGCAGCCGCTGGAACCGCGGTCCGGGCGGGACCCTTTTCATCATCGTCACCGTGGCATCGCGCCGGCTCTCCGATAGCGCTCGGGGGTTCGACATCAACACACCCCCGGGCCGGCCGCATGGGACGCTGCCGTCCTTGTCGGCGTCGCCCTCTTCATCGCCACCGCCGCTTCGCCGCCTGGGCACTCGCCGAGCTCCTCCTCCGCCCATCGTCGCCGCCTCGTCACCGATGGCAACTCACGTCCATCGTCGGCAAGCTCGGCTTATTGTGCTCTCAGCTGCCATGCCCGTGGCACTCTCGTTCCTGCCTCCTTTGTTCTCAGGCTGCTTGCTCTTGTGCAGACTCAGCCCACACCATCGCCGTTAAACCAGCGAACCCATACACTAGCTGATGATTGGATAAATGCCAGGTAATGGTCAGACTATCCCCATACACAAGCCAGATAATCCCCATATACCATAATCATACACTGGTCAGACGCAAGCTATATATTGACCATATAATCATCAGACTCATCCCAGACTCGTCTCGGATATTGGCCAGATAATCGTCATATACGTGCCTCATACACATCCCAGATACTACCCAGATAATGGCCATGCAGTGCGTGTACACCCATCGTACGCTTGCTCGCCTTCGCTCTTCGCCGCACACGTCGTCGCCGCCCATGGCCCTGCAAGTCGTCGTGCTCGTGTCCTCTGCTGGGTCCGTTGCTGCCTCCGCCAGCAGTGATGCTGCACTGCCCGGGCCGCGCACCCCTAACCTGCATGCGGGCCCTGCACTCTCTATGGTCGCGTTCTTCGCACCTGTCTTCTGCTTGCACGGCTGCGCCTCGCACGCCCGCATGCCTCTTCGCTCATCACCAACCACGCGCCCAGCCCCGTGCGTGCCGCCACCGGCAGCACTCCACCATGATTGGACGTGATCGCGCCCCTGCGCTGGCGTTGCTCCCAGCGGCGGCTCCGGCTGTCGCCCAATCTTGCTGCTCCGGCTTCGTCCTCGCGCAACTCCTTGCCATCTCCTCCCTGGCCACGTCACACCCGGCCGTCCTCCTCGGTCGCTCCTCCGCCTGAGGCCGGCTCACGCGCCGCCCAGCGTCGGGCCCCGTTGCTTCGTGCAGTCCAGCCGTCTCTCCGTACCGGCCCTGCTCTGCCTCGTCCCGCTCCCGTGCTTGCTTCCCACGCCCGTGCTGGCCGCCTCCTACACCCCGCGTCACATCTGGCCTCGCCTAGCCTCCGCCGGCACCGGCGCATGCTGTGTGCGCTGCTCGTCCGCGCCATTTGCGCCCGCGCACTCTCCAGTCTCCCGAGCCGCCGCGCTATGGGTAGCCGCGAACCTCTGCCCTGCGTCCGCGTGCATAGGCTCTGCTTGCCGGTCGCGCCGCCACGTGCCCGCCCAATGGCCCGCGGCATGCTCCGGCTGCAGCCTCAGCCAACCCGCCAGCTACGCGGCCTCGCGCCCGTCCCGCTCACCGGCCTCACGCACCCACGCACCGCTTCACTCTGCTCCGCCCTCATCAACCCGTTTTCTCCGCCCTGGTCGGCACCAGCCCCAAGCTTAATTCCTGCTCGTCTTCGAGTAGGTAAATGATAAAAACAGAATTTTTGATGTGGAATGCTACCTAGCATATTTCTCAATGTAATTTTCTTTATTGTGGCATGAATGTTCAGATCCGAATGATTCAAGATAGAAGTTTAATATTGACATAAAAATAATGATACTTCAAGCATACTAACGAAGTAATTATGTCTTATCAAAATAACATATCCAAAAAAAGCTTATCCCTACAAATCATATAGTTTGGCCATGTTTCATTTTCGTAACACAAAATGCTCCACTTATGCATATCCCCGATGAAAAGCCGAGCAATTGGTTCATATTTTTAATGCGCTTCAGCTTTTTAAACCCTCACGCAATACATGAGCGTAAGCCATGGATATTTCACTTTGGGTGGAATAGAATATGATGATATGGGTTATGAGAGAAGAAAAAAAAGGGAGAAAATCTCACATTGACGAGGCTAATCAACGAGTTAGGGAGATGCCCATCAATTGATGTCAATACAAGGAGTAAGGATTGCCATGCAACAGATGCACAAGAGCTATAAATGTATGAAAGCTCATCAAAATGAAACTAAGTGGGTGTCCATCCAACTTGCTTGCTCATGAAGACCTAGGGCATTTTGAGGAAGCCCATCATTGGAATATACAAGCCAAGTTCTATAATGAAAAATTCCCACTTGTATATGAAAGTGATAACATAGGAGACTCTCTATCATGAAGGTTGTGGTGCTATTTTGAAGCACAAGTGTGGAAAAGGATAGTAACATTGTCCCTTCTCTCATTTTCTCTCATTTTTTTATTTGGTGGGCTTCTTCGGCCTCTTTTTTTCTTTGGGCTTCTTTGGCCTCTTTTATTTTTTATAAAGTCTGGAGTCTCATCCCGACTTGTGGGGGAATCATAGTCTCCATCATCCTTTCCTCACTTGGGACAACGCTCTAATAATGGAAATCATCACACTTCTATTTATTTATGACTCAAGAATTACAACTAAATACTTAGAACAAAATATGACTCTATGTAAATGCCTCCGACGGTGTACTGGGATATGCAATGAATCAAGAGTGACATGTATGAAAGAATTATAAAGGTGGCTTTGCCACAAATACGATGTCTACTACATGATCATGCAAAAGCAATATGACAATGATGGAGCGTGTCATAATAAACAAAACAGTGGAAAGTTGCATGGCAATATATCTCGGAACGGCTATGGAAATGCCATAATAGGTAGGTATGGTTGCTGTTTTGAGGAAGATATAAGGAGGTTTATGTGTAATAGAACGTATCGTATCACGGGGTTTGGATGCACCTGCAAAGTTTGCACCAACTCTCAAGGTGAGAAAGGGCAATGCACGGTACCGTAGAGGCTAGCAAAATGCGGAAAGGTAAGAGTGTCATAAAGAACTCATATACTTATTGCCAAAAATTAGTAGCCCTCGAAGCAAAGTACTACTACGCATGCCCCTAGAGGGATAGATTGGTAGGAAAAGACCATCTCTCGTCTCCGACCGCCACTCATAAGGAAAGCATTCAAAGAACACCCCATGCTTCAAATTTGTCACATAACTTTTACCATACATGCATGCTACGGGGCTTGACAACTTTAACACGAGTATTTCTCAATTTCACAATTACCCAACTAGCATAACTCTAACATGACCACCTCTATATCTCAAAACAATTATCAAGTATCAAATTATCATAGTGTTCAATGCACTTTTTATGATAGTTTTTGTTATACCCAACTTGGATCACTACAAAAAAAGACACATCCGTGACATCTTGGGCCGAACGAAATTTTTTTCTGTCATACTTATGACACTTCTACGACGATAATTGTGACAAAACCCGGTATCATCATAGATGTGGTGGGCTCCTACTTCTATGACAAAAAATCATGACAGAAAATGGGCTTTTCTTCCTGGGCGGGCCATAGACGCAACTGCATGACACTCTTTGGGCCGTCCATGACGGAAAAAACCGTGGTAGAAGCGAGGGCGAGAAAAATTTCGTGGAGTTCCCGGTTATGGTGGGTGGTCGGGGGCCGAATGATGCGCGTTTCTCTCGTACACATACGCGCGTGTGTGCGAGGCGCTGGCTCTAACGGAACCCGAGCAAGGCGTTGGGCTCTAACTGAACCCGAGCGATTGCACTGCAGGCTACGTGTTACTAAACCCGAGCGATCGACCGATGGCTGTTAACTGAACCCGATCGAGCGATTCCTTCGCTACTGCTGCTAACTGAAGTCGATTGATGCTGCCTCTCTGGATGAACAGTGAGCGGTGGGAGTGGATTGGATGAACATTGAGCGGTGGGAGTGGATGAATAGGACCCATGGCGTTGCCTCTGGATGAAGAGGACCCCGATCGATCGAGCCGGTTGGGGCTGGATAAACAGGACCCTGTGGAGGGCTGGATGAACAAGACGACCCCGTGGAGGGCTGGATGAACAGTAGACAGTGGAGGGG
The DNA here is from genome assembly GCF_018294505.1 of Triticum aestivum. Taxonomy (NCBI): domain Eukaryota; kingdom Viridiplantae; phylum Streptophyta; class Magnoliopsida; order Poales; family Poaceae; genus Triticum; species Triticum aestivum. The sequence continues at coordinate 491,348,603 of NC_057798.1, forward strand.
TGGATGAATAGTAGCCCGTGGAGGGTGGTTGAACAGGAGCCCGTGGAGAGGGGTGATTGAACAGTAGCCGGTGGAGTAGTGCGCGGTGGAGGCTGGATGAACAAGAGCCCGTGGATGAACAATCGCAGGTGGAGGCTAGAGGAGGTCGATGGTGGATGAACAGTCTCCCGTGGAGGCTGGAGGAGGTCGACGGTGGAGATGAACAGTATCCCATGGAGTCCTGTTTTGCGGTGCGCCACACCCCCTCCCGATGAACAGGACCCCCGTTTCGACCGTAGCGCTCCAACACAAGTCTGTTTCGTCCGTTTTGCGGTACGCCACACCCCTCTCGTTCAACAGGACCCCCGTTTCGACCGTAGGAGGTCCGTTTCCTCTGTTTTGCGATACGCCGGACCCCTCCCGATGAACAGGATCCCATGTTGAATGTGGCCGGTCGAACACAAGGCCGTTTCCTCTGTTCTGCGGTATGCCAGGCCTTGTTTCCATTGCATGTTCCATCCAAGCCGGTTGGCTCCCACGCGTTTTGTTGCCTCCCGATGAACACGACGCATTCCGTTGCCTCCCCATGAACACGACGCATTCCGTTGCCTCCCTATGAACACGATGACGACGCTGTTTCTCCGTTTCGACCCAGCCATGTACACGAGCCCTGGTCATACGTATATATGCGCGAGTAGGCGTTCGAGACCCCGCCCGTATGTACACATATGTGGCCGTATTTTCTTTCTTGCGCACTGGCCGTTGTACGTACGTGTACATGCTACGTGCGCGCCTCTACTACGACACGTGCATGCCTCTACATCAACCAGTATATATGTACATACACGTTCGCGACCAGAATGAAAATGTTACGTACGCTTCGACCAGGTGGGTCCTGACTGTCAGGCACTTCCTTGCGCGCGAAGATGTAGCTGGTGGGTCCCAGCAGTCAGGGGGCGAATCGTTTTTTTGCCCGGACACACTTCCTTGCGTAAGAAGATGTAGCTGGTGGGTCCCAGCAGTCAGGGGTAAACGTTTTTTGGCGAAATAATGTGGCCCATCCGGTGGGTCCCTGCTGTCAGGTGGAGGAATAATTATTTTGCGCGTAATAAGGAGGCACTTCCTTGCTGCGGCCGTGGATCCAGCTACCAGCCTCTCCATGTACAGTCCACTTTAGATGCATGTCGGTCGTTGACCACGTTGACCAGGCCGCGCCGAGAGCACCAGGGCGGTGGACGACGGTTAAAAATTTATATGAAATTTTGCATATTTCGGTGCGGTCTGAACTGTTTTTAATCCCGAAATTTCGAGTCACATTCAACTGATTTTAAAAATAAATATATATCAATATAAATCCAACAAATTGTCCACCCATAAAAATCAATGCAATTTAAAATCTCGAAATGAAAAAAAGAAATTTGAAACTAATTTCCGGTTTGATATGTTTTAAAAATGTACAACCCATTTCTCATTACTGATAGGCCATTTTCTTGGCCAGCCGAATGAAGCTCTCCTCGTCTTGAAAGATTTACAGCCCAACAGGCCTGACAAAGCGACTTACTTGGCAAATCACAAAAAAATGGGTTGTGGCCGTGGACCCTGCTGCGGCTGTGGACGCAGTTGTCAGCATCTCCACGTACAGTACTTTTCCGATGGAAGTCGGTCGTTGACCACATTGACCACGCCGCACCGAGAACACCACGGTGGTGGACAACGACGAGACCTAGGAAGGGGACGACGCGGAGCCGGGGAAGACGTTGTAGTGGATGCCCACGCATAGAGGAGTATGAGGGTTCACTGGTTTGGCTGCGGTGTGAGGCTGTCGTCGCCGCAGAATAACAGGGGGAGTGGGTGAGTGGAGGGATGGCCTGGCCAGCGGTGGGAGTAGTATGGGAGCGGTGAGGCCTCCGCGGTAGCACAGCCGCCCACGGGAGGCAGGAGCATGTGGCACGACCGGCACTGCTTTGGGCGGCTGGAGCAAGAAGACTAGAGGTTGAAGAAGCACTACAGCTGTTGGATGGACATCGTACGGTCACTGGAGCTAGAATCATTCATATAGTGACTAAGTTGACAAAGCCCTCCGTCCCCGTGAACTTAGTAGGCTCACAAGTCAGCCTCCCACTATGGTGGGTCCCATCTGGCAGGGGGTATTCATTTTTTTGTGCGCAATAAGAAGGCACTTCCTTGCATGCGAAGATATAGTTGTTGGGTCTGACCTGTCAGTGGAGGGAACTTTTTTTGCAAAATACAAAGGCCCTTCCGGCGGGTCCCAGATGTCAGGTGGAGGAATCATTATTTGTCACGTAATAAGGAGGCATTTCCTTGTGTGCGGCCGTGGACCCAGCTGTCAGCCTCTCCACGTACAGTCCACTTCCGATGGATGTCATTCGTTGACCAAGTTGACCACGCCGCACCGAGAGCACCAGGGCGGTGGACGACGGTGAGGCCTACGAAGGGAACGACACGGAGCCGAGGAAGACACAGTAGTGGCTGCCACGCGGTGTGGAGTACGAGGGTTGACTGGTTCGGCTGCCGTCGCCGAAAAATAACAGGAGGTGTTGGTGAGTAGAGGGATAGACAAGCCAGGGATGCGAGTATGATGGGGCCATGAGGCCTGCCCGACAGCACAGCCGGCCACGGGAGGCGGGAGCAGGCGGTTCCGACGGCGCTAGTTTGGGTGGCTGGGGCCGGAAGATCAGAGACTGAAGAAGCACGATTGTCGTTAGATTGACATCTGACGGTCTGACGCTCGTAGAGTCGATTGTTGACTAAGTTTCTTTTTTGAGAAACGTTGTGTATGCATGAACTTAGTAGGCCCACAAGTCAGCCTCAAAATCTGTGGCAGACAACACAAAGCCCATTTGCTATTTTTTTATAATTTGCAGCCCATTTGCTAATTATTAAGTAATTTATTACAGCCCATTTTTTGCCCAGGACCACGGTCAAAAAGTTCAACCTTATTTTGCATATTTCGATGGAGTCCGAACTATTGTAATCCCGAAATGATGAACATTATTTTAAGAACTTATTGATTTGCCAAAAAATTGTTTTGTTTTTGTAAGCAAATAAGACGCGGGATAATTGAGTTGGTTTAAGGGAAAACTAGTGGTAAAAAATCAGCGCTGGGTGGGAAAAACAACAAAAATAAGGATGTAAATATGAAAAGGGAATTTTATGTGTTTTCAATATAATGATACATGTATATGAACTAGTAAAACTACAGGTAGAGATTAGAAAACGGATGTAGGACATGCGTTTCAAGAGGAAAATAGAACTGGGTTGTGTGTTTGATTCAGTAAAAAAACTGCCTGCGGATGTTGCAAGACAAAATATAACTAACGCTGGCGAGCCAGAGGCCAGTAGATACCTACTGGATCTTTGTGCCCCGTTGTCGTCAAGGGCTGGGCCTGTTAAAAACAAAACCAAGCCTGGGCAGTCTACAGCCCAGTTGAAACTTGCTCGACCTAAAAAAACAATATACTGTCTGAAAAAAAAATGAAAAAACAATATACGTGCTCAATAAACGAGAGAATTCTACAAGTACATACTGATAAATGGGATGCAGCAGGGATATTGTTGTTTCATCGTGATAATAAGTGCATGCACTTGTTTCAAAATAATTGGAGAACTGGGAATTCGAATGGCAGGTGCTTATGCTACCCATCAAATAAAAATCAGGTGCCTGAAAATTCGTTTCGAAACAAATGATTCAGCTTTATATCCACGTCGACCCTCAGCATGATGGTTGGAAGCAAATGCAAGTTCATACCAAAAGATCGTTAACAACAATACCAACTTGCGGACGACAAGGTAGTACAACTACCAATACCAAACTAACTTATAATCTTTTTACTCATGGCCCTAGTGTTCGTCTGGTACAAAATCTTGCAGAGGACGAGCTCTCGCTCCTTCTCTTGCTCCAGGTCCCCGAGGTGGTACTGGTGCATCACCCAGTTGGTCCTCTGCTGGTCGAAGTTCTTGTTGGTGTGCAGCACCAGAACCTTTGTGATGCCCGTCTGTCGGCCGTTGACCATCACCGGCAAGGGATTGCCGGTCTTGTGCCACATCGCGTGCATGCCGCACTCCGACTGTATCTTGCGACGCGTCCACGTGCCCCTTTTGAATGCTCTGGAATTACGCTGGAAGATATGCTTCCTTAGGCCACTCTGTGTGATACATGCAATATTGTCGAATACAGGTTTTAGTGTACATAGTTGGCATTTTCATAACATCTTTGGCATGTTGCAGTCACTTGTTTCACTTTTTATTAACTGTCAAATTGTAATTTCTTCACCAGGTCTGCGTCTAAAAAGAAAAATAGAGCTATAAACAAAGGAATATGTTTATGCAAGTAGACGGCTGATCGGTGTCTTAGCTGGAAGTTTCTTAGGTTTGGTGTAGCATATGCCGTGCTCGCTGTCGATGGTTGGTATGAAAAAATCGATGAGAGGGTGAGATCTCGCGCTGTCAGCACTCACTTTGGCCTCGAGGTGCTCGATCAGCTCCTGATCCATAGGATCGAACTTGACGCCAGCCGGCATCACCGGCCAATCCTTCTTCGACTTGCATCGGTAATTCCAGTTATATGGTACTCAATGTCTGATCAATCGACTATTTTAAGTGAATGATGAAAGATTTCGACAGATAAGTGGTACTCTAAATCTGAAGTCCAGAATACCCGAACACACCGTCGGGATTCTTGTGTCACCTCACGCGCAGCGTGTTGTCACGTCAATTCAATGTGTGGACATGATGAATAATTTTTTTTGAAACTGGACATGATGAATAATTTGACCGACGTATACTAGTACTGCTACTGTACTACTTACTAGTCGTATTTAGTGTCACAATTTATACATAGGTTTAACTAACAAGTATGCACTTGAAGCCTAATTGATATATATATATATATATATATATATATATATATATATATATATATATATATATATGGCTTCTGCACAGCATCTCCATCATCATTATTAGTACATCCTACGCAGGTGAGTAAGGATGCACTTGATCCCAGGAAGGTATCTATCCTTCAAACCAGAGGAGTGCTTCAAACTAACAACAGTACATAATATCCAACAAAAGAGGGTTGTGCTACAGCTGCAGAATACATGGCTCAGTCTAGATATCAGCACGAATCAAGTTGTGCATATTTGTTGTTGGCATGAACCACATTGCCGCATGTCTGGTTTGCAAAATCCATCCATCGCATGGAAGCTTGATGCCTTTCACACACTGAAGATTATCTGGCAAAAAGTTGTGTCGACGAATCTCTGGATATGGTGATTCATGAAACCCATGGTATGATGTGTAAACACAGTCCCCCCTTGGCGAATGGAAGTTGCATAGCACGGTAATCATCGCGGGTGATATGATCTATGATTGGTTGGATGATCGAATAGCTGACCCCGAGGAACAAGGAGTGGTTGCCGAGGCTGTAAACCCGCCTCCAGTTGAATACGCCTGGCCCAACGGAGCTGGGATCTTTCTCGAACACGAAGCAGCCATAGCCATCAATGTCACGAACGCCCCATGCATTGTACTGCATGTTGTTTGATGTAATGGTTTGGTCAATTTGGTACGTGCGAATGAGCATCAAATGGCCGCCGTCAGCTGAACGAGCGATAAACCACCACCCATCGGCTGGTATGATTCCAGGTCCTGGAATCATGAAGGCCAGCGCATTTGCGTCTGCTGCAACAATTCAAATTGGAGACCAAAAGGACAAAAATAAACAATCATGTTTAGAGTATGTGTGGAATTAAGATTATTATAACAGTGTCACATATCATAAACAGAGAATTGCAATGCCGTGGTCATAATCATACCCCAAGTTAAAAAAATAAGCCAATGGCTTTCATATTCTAGCAATATGTCATGGTTCAAACATCATGTAACAATGAGAGGAGAACAACTATGACAGAGCCTACTCATATTCTACCATAGCACTTACTACTACTGTTCTCATATAAACTCTAAGCAATAACATGCGTTGTTATAAAAATCTTGGAAACGAGAGTAACATATAGCAATCATGATGTTATGCTCATAATATGTATTCTAACAATCATTAGATGCCAATTGTTCTCATATCAACTCTGACAATAACATGTGTGGTCATAAAAATCTAGGAAATGAGAGGAACATATACTCCCTCCGTCCCAAAATAACCGTCTTAAGCTTAGTACAACTTTGTAGTAGAGCTAGTACAAATTTGAGACACTTATTTTGGGACGGAGGGAGTAGCAATGATGTGGTTATAGGCATACTATCCATTCTAAATTTGTAACAATGAACAGGCAGTCGTATTCATGAGGTAAAGATGAGATGAGATAGAACAATTACAGGACGATATATTCCACCAGTATAGGCAGCCAATATGTGCGTCGACCGCGTAAACGATGCCATCATGCACTATAGGATCATACAGAAATGTTGCCTCAACATGATTGATGATGAGCCATAACCATGTATGGCGACCGGATTCCAGATAGACTAATCCCATGTTGAACAAGGCAATGAGCTTGTAATCCATGTAGTCTTCTGATGGTGTGGGCACTTCGCAGATTACAACTTTCAGCAAACAGAGGTCGAGCCAAAAGCTTGACGCGTCTCGTGCATAGTAGGCAGGAGTGTCCGGCGGGCTGCGAGCACTACAAAAAAAATACACTTCCGTGATGATACGTGTTTGTCATAGTAGGTCGCATTTTTTGTCATGCATGTACATCCATGACGATTTTATGACAGAATCAAGATAGTCCTACCTGTGATGTCGTAGAACTGTTCCATGACATTACCAAAATTATCATCACGGAAGTGTCCACTTCCATGAAGATAAATCGCACGTCACAGAACTGCTTTCGTCAAGGGTGACCGACACGTGGCATCCACTGTAACGACGCCGTTAAGCTATCGGGTCGGGTTTTGGATCCGAAAACCCGTTAACAGCCCCGACCAATGGGGATTTTCCACGTGTAAAATCATCATTGCCTGGAGGAAACACGTGTCGGCTCATCATTGGGACAGATGTCATCCACTCACTGGACAGAAGGCGCCTATGATACGTCGACACGTGGCACGGCCCAATAGTGGCCCATTCCTGTGAAAAGGCCGGCCCGTTTGACTTAGTCAAAAGCTGGCGGGCCGGCCCATTGAAAGCCTGTTAATGACCTGTTAGCATATAGCCCATTTACAGCCCGCTAACCCAAGGCCCGTTACGCCCTATGTGAATTAGGCCCAGTAGCGTCATCTGGTCCATCCAATATGATTCCAACCCGTTTTCACTTCTGGCCCATGTATGGCCCATGACGTCTTTCGGCCCATATAAGGCCCTTTGTAACTCTTGCCCATTAGCGGCCCGTGCTGAAACTGGCCCGTAACGAATAGTGTATTACTTTACACCCATTAACGGCCCGCGGTGAAACTGGCCCGTAATGAACAGTGTAACACTTTATAACCATTAACGGGCGGTTATTCCGTTGGGCCGTTTCCAGCCCAAGTTAACTTTCGGCCTTATGAGGGCCCATTTATTCTTGGGCTCATTTGCAGCATTCGGTTACTTACGGCTCGCTACTGTCATTTTCTGCTTGTGGGCCAAATTCAGCCCGTCGTTACAGTCGGGCCGTTTGTGGTCCTTTAATCTGTTGGGCCATTTTCATAGCATCACCAAATACGGCCTATTAACGGCCCGTTATGGTCAACCCATAAAACATACGATTTCCATTATAGGCCCGTCTACGGCCCATTAAAGGCCCGTACAAGACCCATAAATGAGTCGGCGGCCCATGGATCCTACGTGACGTAGAAGGCCCATGGATCCTGCGAGACGCAGAAGGCCCATGGATCATGCGTGACATAGAAGGCCCATGGATCCGACGGCCTGTGAAGGGCCATGGTCGGGCGAGTTGGCCCCCGTTTGAACGATATAGCATATTCAAAGAATTATCCTACTCAATACTATCACTTCTAAAAAGCATACACTATACAACAAAGAGATAAAGGCATAGAAAGGTAGAATAATCCTACACTATACAATAAAGAAATTACAGCTGATTATACCACTGGGCATTATGGTTCGGCACAGGTGATAATAAAGCATACACAAACAGCAAATTACATACACTGGGCAAATACATCTCATACATCATGGACACGCATCAACTTAACTCCATTTGAACTATAATCTCTTCAGAAAAGAGGATTGGCCAGATTCAGATAGCACAAATTTCAGTCTGCAAAATCTCCAATTCCTTCATGGTTACCTCGGTGTCTTGTTTAATTTTTTTGGCTCCCGCATCTAATACCTGCATGTCCAGTCTCAACTTGTTGATTATACATTGACAATCATGTACACGTTGTCTTGCCACCTCTAGTTGATCCTCGAGAACATCAGCACATTCCAATTCCAATCCATAATCATTCGGTAACGTCCATGCCGCACTGCTCGCAGATTTTTGTGTTGATGTCACTTCATCCTGAAATGTTTCTGTAAGTACACATGACTAGGGCAAAAATATAGTTACAACAGTGAAGCGAACAAGACACTATTTTGTACTACATGGCAAAACAGGACTAACAATAATGTTACACGTCACTTTCACAAAAAAATGTTACATGTCAAGCATAAGCAGGTGATATTTTAAAAATTATAAAAAAGATAGTCTGTGCAGCCAGCATACAGAAATCCCTCTTAGCTCACCAAAGGAGCATGATGTTGGGCCCAATCGAAAACACAGACAAGTTACAAATTTAGACAGCACGTTGCGTATAAGTAAGCAAACAGTTGGCCATTCTGTACCTCAATTAAAGTCTTAGGGAGCATAATGAACAGCAGAGGGTTTCATACAAACATACTACAGTAGGCAAAACTATGCAATCATAAGCGTAGTATAAACTAGATTGTGAGCCTCATGCAATAATAGTTGGTTAATAGACTTCAAAGCTTCAGGCACACTTCGGTAGAGTAATTAAATGGTAACACCTTTAATTATGACAACTAATAGTGATACAAGTACCGAACATTAGGCATAATTATTTGGGCATCTCATTAAGTGAGGACAAATAAAGCAATTGAAAAGAGAAAATTAACCATGCTTGAAACAAACAAGGAATTGAACTGTTGAGTTGCATACAGTGACTTACCTTAGCAGGTTGAAGAGGCTCAGCGCAGCTCCTACTTCTCTTGCAAGGCTCCTTTCTAGCATCTTGTACTTGGAAATCCTCAATCTTATCTTCATTGCACCCCCTCTCCAAGGTGACACAAACTAGTTACTCGTCTCCTTGGAAGATAAATATGCATACTTTCCAGTCTGTGAACACAAAAGGATGAGATTATAACAAAACAACACCACATAATGAAACATGCCGCATCTCTTGCACTTGCACACAATGAAATGAGCATTTACTATGTCTGCACTATGTAAAAACTAGGCATACCTTCGAACTGGATCTCCAGGTACTCTTGGAGAGCCTACTGTAGTGTACAGCCAAACCTTTATGTCACCTATGAGTTAGACAAGGCCCCACTACAGCAGCTCTTAGTGTTTAAATCATTGACAAGCTCTGTTAGAGTGTTAGGTCAAGAACAGCAAGTAATCAAAGCAAACAGTCCTAGTATGGCTGGCTGATGCAAACAAGCAATTGAATAGATGTGTGAGCAAATCTTACATATCAAGAAAAGAAGCAAAGAAGGAGGCTTAAAGACCATCACTTGACTGACCAGATTTAAGGGGCATTTAAACATCATGTGCAACGTATGAAATAACATAAACATTGCATATTCCAGATTCTACAATGGATTGCACATGTATTAGGTTATGCCATGTATGATGATGCCTAAATGTACATATAGCAGGCAGGAGTGATTCATCATTGCACGCACAATTGAATTGCAGGTTAAGGGCCAGTTCGATTCCGCCTTTTCAGGGCATATTGTCAAAATAAGCCATAAAAGATGTAAAGAAGTCATTTTTGAGTTATGGGCTTGGGCTTAACTAATTTTCGCTTTGGAGGGGGGTGTTTCGGGTAGAACCTCACTAAAAATTGAAGGGAAGGGGAATAGTGAAATGACTCTGTTGTCTGCCTATATTACACTCAAAATGCAACTGCTGACGCCCGTGTCACACCTGACCCTCAAGTAAAAACAAACACGCAAGCATTCATTGCCCTGCCCGCTTGCATCTCCTCTCCCCTTTCCCTCTACCTCGATCCCCTGCCTGCAGCACTAGGGTTCCTACAGCGAGCCGTCACCGCTGGTCCCATCTGGCCTGGTCCTCGACGATGCTATGTCCAGCTAGGCTACATGGCCGATGGATAGGGGCAAATCTCCCTGGCTGCTCCTCTCTCTGGTGCCGCCCCTCATTCTCATGGTCTCCAGCAGCTGCTCCACTGTGGTTTGTCCAACGCACTACTCCAGCGGGCGCTGCACAACTACAATTGATGCCACACTACGGCAGAAGGCACCTTGTTCCCCCTGCCCTCCTCCCAGGCCATGGCCTTGAGGTGATGTTGAAGGATGAGCTCATCCAATAAGGTGAGGATCTCCTCTAATTTTTTGCCAAATTTTCATTCTGATCCACTATACGATGAATTGCTATGAGCTGCTTCTGCTGCTGCTATATGATGCATTGCTATGAGCTGCTCCTGTTGATGCTATATGATGAATTTCTATGAGTTGCTGCTGCTGTATGATGAGTTGCTATGAGCTGCTACTGCTATATGATGAATTGCTATGAGCTGCTGCTGCTATATGATGAGTTGCTACAAGCTGCTCCTGCTGCTGCTATATGATGAATTGCTATGAGCTGCTCCTGCTGCTGCTGTATGATGAATTGCTATGAGCTGCTCCTGCTGCTGCTATATGATGAATTGCTATGAGCTGCTGCTGGTATATGATGAATTGCAAACTGCTGCTGCTGTATGCTGAAATGCTATGAGCTGTTGTTGCTGCTATATGATGCTTTCAGGTGGTGCTGCTATATGATAATAACCAGTCACTTGGACCATCGAATTTCAATAAATAATTGTTCTTCATTTAAATGTGGGTCATGCGTTCTTCGTTTAAATTAGGCAATGGGATCTCTATGGAAAACATTGACCAAAGTAGATTGTGCCAAGTAGATGGTATCTTTGTATTTGCATTTTGAGCAAATAGTGATGGTCTGTTTTCCAATCATATTAATTACTGCACTTGGTTCAATTTGTGATGTTTGCAAGTCAAATTAATTTCCATATGGGCAACAAAATGAAAAATATATAATGCAATCTAGACTTTCCACTGATCATACCAAAGATAAGCTGAAAACGCAATGAAAAGAACTGGTTGGTGTATTACATGGAGATTATATTCATAGGTGCTTATTTTCTTAGGATAACTCGTAATAACTGTCCCTAAGAAACTTGGCTAATAGAACTGGCATACAAATAACATGTTACGATGATTGCAATGGAGGAGTGACGTACCATAGCACACTGTATAGGCTCACCATTGCCTCTCCTTTTTTGTGATGTTCCATGAAATTGCCACATACATCTTGTACTTTTTCATTGTGTAACCCTATCTACAAGTTGACACGACTAATTTCAGACATCTCTACATGATACTACATTGCATATCCCTTACGCATATTTAAACCACCAATTAACGATTGTGTGCATACCATAAACTAGCCATGACTCTGTATGCTGGACTAGCAGGCACTCTAAGGGAGCCTAATGTAGTGCACTGGAATTCCTACATGCCACCTATGATTTTGTGTAATGTACTGCCCCTGTTCCTAAATATATGTCTTTGTAGAGATTCCAGTATGGACCACATACAGATGTATATAGATGCATTTTCGAGTGTAGATTCAGTCATGTTGCTCCGTATGTAGCCTATAGTGGAATCTCTAAAAGACTTATATTTAGGAACAGAGGTACAAGGTAGTATCATGTATGACATCTACATATCTAATTTAGCAGCCAATAGTAGAAATCATTGTCTGCACAAAGGGATTACTGGTCGAAAATCCTAGCAAAGCACGCTGCAGGCACAGAACAATACAAGAGAGAGAGACGCGCTTACAAGATCATAGCAATGCCTTAGTCCAGGATCTTGGTTGGCCAAGCTGTTAGATCCAGAAGAAACATCGTCCTTGTAGTTTTTGCCAGCTGCATAACAGGTAACAGCGACCGGTTAGTATACTTGAAGTGCATCGTGCAGGTGATGCTGGACGGGTTTAAAGGTGACAAATACCTAGGCCGTGGCGGGTGCTTGGCATCTCTCCAGACGGTGGGAATCAGGTTAGAAACGTCGAGGGTGATGATGTTGCGCTGGCTGCCGGGGTCCGGTAAGGAGATCTAGAACCGTCGAGTATGGTGTTTGTGGAGCGGCTCCGGTAGGGTGGACTAAGGTGTGGGCGAAGCGGATCTGTGGCCATGGACGAGGGCGTAGGTGAAGCTGCTCCGGTGGTTGGGATAAGGATGGTGTCGACGACGCGGATCTGTGGTCGTGGACGAGGCGTCAGAAGCTGCTCCGGTGGTTGGGTTAAGGATGGTGTCGACGATGCAGATCTGCGGCCGTGGACGGGGCGTCAGAAGCTGCTCCGGTGGTTGGGTTAAGGGTGGTGTCGACGATGCGGATCGGGCGTCAGAAGCTGCTCCGGTAGGTTGGACGAGGGTGCGAGGAAGAGGATCTAAGGCTGTGGACTTGTGAGTTGGCAAAGCGGCCCCGGTAGGGTTGAGAATGGTATAGGCGAAGCTACTCCGGTAGGGTTGACGATGGTGTCGGCGAAGCAGCTCTGGTAGGGTTGAGGAAGGTGTCGGTGAAGCGGCTCTGGTAGGGTTGAGGAAGGTGTCGGCGAAGAGGATCAGAGGCCGTCAACGGGGGCGTCGGTGGGACGGTTTCGGGGGGTGTGGACGAAGTGTCTCCGGTGGGGAGTACGAATGAGCCGCTGCAGATGCGCGACGGTTGACGAGAGTACCGGTGAAGCAGATCCGGCGCCGTGGACAAGGCCGGCACTGAATGCGCTGTGGTACAGTGGTGGATGAGCAGTCTACTTGTTTCTAGGGGAGGTGGGAGGGGTAGATGCGGCCGTAGAAGCAGATCCGGCGAGGTGGACGCCGCTGGCAGTGAATGGGCTATGGTACGCCAGTGCATGAGCAGTCTAGGGTTTCGAGAGGGGAGGGGAGAAAGGGCAATGAAGTATGGACGGCGTGATATAAGATGCTCTGGTGCTGTGGAGTTAGTCGTTTTTGCGGGAGGGGAGAGGAAATGGGGTGCCGTGTAGTCGGGGGAACCAGAAGTTACCAAAGCAGCCCCGACCTATCATGTAGATGAGGGCGGTATTGTAACTATTGGTCTCCGTGCACCAAGGACAAAAGGGGGATTTTGCATGCTAAAGACTAAGTGGCGGAAATTTTAGAAGGAGGCGGGAGATTTTGCCGCCCGCGGGATCGTTCATATCCAGTTTCAACTAATTTTGGACCGTGCTAGCGGGAAGGTCATGCTAGACTGTGTACACGGGGCACGCGTCAGCAGTTAATAACTAGTGTGAAGTCCACCCCAGAAAAAAAGACAATAACTTGGGATGATGCGCCAATAACTTGGACGTTCACACGGGCGCGGCCAATCGTACGGGTGTAGTGGCGCGTTCTCAAAAAAGGGATCAAACGCTCAGCCTATGTATTTCTCGTGTAAATAGATAATTTAGTGCCATTGGTTATTTACTTTAAACATAATGCATTGACATGTTAGTGTAGAGGTGCACAAAAAGAAATGAATATTGTAGTTAGCTACTTAAAAGTGTTACCTCATATGATTACATAGCCTCCATTTCATAAATTGCGTACCCGTTGAATTCATATATGAATATTACATATATTACTTCAAAATAGAAACTTAAATCATCCAAGACTAATGAATTTGAATGCAAGAGTAACAATGGTGCATGTGCATGATAGCTACATTGGTTGTTTGAAGAAACATCACTGTAACTTTGGCATGCACAACTGAAAAGGTTTATTTAAATAGGAAAAAATGTGATATGTGAGTGTCCAATCTTTACAGCGTTGAATCGATATTGTACCTTTGGCCATGATACAAAGTAGATATTGACTTATGTTCAAGCGATGGACGTCCACGATCGCTAGATAGTGATACGTGAATGAATTGTGCAATCTCTATCACACGCATACATATCTCATTTCCCTGTGGGCATCAGAATCACACACGCGCACTTCGTGTATTTCTCTCCCTCCGTCAGGGTTAAATTTGTCTTTCTACCCTGTCCTACAAGTCTCTCACACAGAAACACACACGCTCTCTATGTCTAACACGCCCACCCCTTTAGTTCCGCCCACCCGCAGCCACTAATGTCTCAAAGTATAATAATGTCGATCACACATATGCTATCTACCTATCCCTTAATATAGCTAGATATGTGTCACACAAACTCCTTCTCCCTACTAGCAAATAAGATGCCCATGCGTTGCACGGAACATCAAGATGCATTTGTATGAGAAGTTTGTCTTGTGGGAGAAAAGGATGAACGAGGGAATGCCTTATTTGCAAATGCGGAGAGGGGTGTGGGTATGTTTTTGCAAAATTGCCATATTTTCCTTCCTATCCGTCGGATATAAATCAGATGGCCTATATTGCAGGATGGCAGGAACACCATCATCACCAACTCTGTTTTTTATAAGAGTAGAGATATGTGAGTGTCACTGCCCCCCCCACCCACACACACACACCCACACTTCCCAACACCAAAGGAGTAGAGTGACACCTCGATCTTGATACTAATCTATCGACTGGCTTCTCTCTCAAACATACACACACACACTACCCAGCAACGAAGGAGTAGGGTGACACCTCGATCTTGATACTAATCTATCGACTGGATTCTCTCTCAAACATACACACACACACACTACTCGGCACCGAAGGAGTAGGGTGGCACATCGATCTTGATAATAATCTATCTACTCCTCTTTCAAACACACACAAACACACTCGCTAGTTGTGCCTCTGTGCCTACCGCGCACACTCTCGATACGTCTTTCTCCCCCCCAACAATGACAGCAGAAGGGTGACAACTCGATCTGATCATAATCTGTCAATTGGTTTCTCTCTCAAACATTGTGTCTTGGTGCCTCGCTCGGTAGCCCCCTCGATATGTAGACTTCTCACGCGTGCACAGGTGTAGTGACGATGACGCTGAACCCAGTGTGCCTTGTTTTTACCGGCCTCATGTGATAGTTTTCACCATGTTTTCTGTTAATTAACAAGGCAACCTTTTCTTTGTTACTACTAGTGAATCTGAAATCATTCGGGGCAGACATAAAATATATCACTTCAACCCAATTATGCAGCAACTATTTTAAAAGAAATTAGCTAGCTGCCCGTGCGTTGCATGGAACATCAAGATGCATTTGTATGAGTAGTTTATCTTGTGAGAGAAAAGGCTGAACGAGGGAAGGCCTTATTTGCGAACGCGGAGAGACGTGTGCGTATATTTTTGCAAAATTGCCATAGTTTCTTTCCTATCCGTTAGATATAAATCCGACGGCCTATATTGCAGGATGGCACGCACACCATCATCACCAACTCTTTTTTCTACTCCCTCCGTCCGAAAATAATTGTCATCAAAATGGATAAAAATAGATGTATCTAAAACTAAAATACGTCTAGATACATTTCCTTTTATACATTTTGATGATAAGTATTTCCGGATGGAGGGAGTATTTGTCTTTTTAGAGATTTCAACAAGTGACTATGACAAAACCTTACCAACATACTCAAAAAAGTAGTCCATAATTTTGATGTTACCCTCTTTTCTTGGCGGTGCAGTGCCATCTGGATACCTCATAAATAAATCAAGGACAAATCTGACCCCTTCCTGAAAAGACATATGTAGCAAAATGAGTGAATCTACACTCTAAAATATGTCTACATACACATCCGTATGTGGTAGTCCATTTGAAATCTGAAAAAGACAAATATTTAGGAATGAATGGAGTATATATAAGAGTAGACATGGAGATATATCTCTAGCATGGTCTACAACAAAAATGTGCTGGGCTGGTTAGCGCGGATGCTCGCAACGTGATGACATGAGTTCGAATTCTGTCTTTTAACTTTAGATATTTTTATTATATATTACTCTACTTATTTAATATATACTTCTTTCGCTACTGTACTGACAGTGGAACCCACAAAGTAATTAGAATATTAAGGATGGACTTGTTTCTTTTTAACTTTCTCTACGAAGTTGTAGCCACCCTGCAAGTCACGTGTACACTGTACATGCAATTAACTTTTTATAGAGGGACAATCATACAGGCAATTAACTCAAATGGATTGGATGTCACTCTATTATTTCCAGCATAAAGAGCATCTCCAATGGCAGCCGGCAAATTTCCTCCTGCTTCCTTCCGCGGAGGACGACATCAAACGCCAGCAGCATACATTTTTACAACTCTAACCAACCAGATGAAATTCGTACAAACATGGACTGATTTCATATAAGCATGAAGGATTTCGTATAAAAAAGCCAGATCTTCATATAAACATGATGGATTTCATTACATTTACATGAACTAAGAGGTGCCAATCCAGCTCTCTTGTATAATTAATACTCCCCCTGTCCGGAAATACTTGTCCTAGAGATGGATATATCTAGACTTATTTTAGTTCTAAATGGCCGCCCGCGGATCCCTTTGTCTTCCTCATGTTCGTCAAACACTTGCGGGGTCGAGGAAGGTCATCGGAAGAGACGAAGCAGCAAAGAAACCACCTGAATCCGCGGTCGTCGCCTCGGCGGTGGCCTTCATGGGTCCCAAGTGGCGGCGGCCTCCCGTGTTCTACTTCTCCTCGATCATGGCGGCAGACACGGAGAAGCTAGCCACCGACTCGTCGCTCTCCACGCCCTTGGCTTCTGTCTCTGCCTGCATGGCCCTGCCGCAGGCACGGGAGGCGTGCCCACAGACACGGGAGGCACGACCACCGCAGACACTGGTGGCGCGGTATGACGTGGCAGCGACGGCGCCCGTACCAGCGTGCTCGCCGATGTGCCAGCGTGGAGCAACTCGCCACTCCTCATTGAGCTGAACTGGAGCGGCGAGTTGCTGAACCACGCGCCTGCTTGGGGCGGCAACTGGCTCCGTCGGGCCAAGCAAGGTTGTTGAAGCACCGAGCGGCCTCGTCCATATCCGGAGGGCTCGGCGGGCCACCCAGCCGGGTAATATGCCGGAGAACGGCTCATTGGAAGCCATCGGAAGGGTGGAGAAAATGGTGAAGGAGGAGATGGGGGAGCGGCGGAGGGGTGCGATTCTTGCCCGCTGTCTGTCTGGCCTCGTGTAAATAGAGGGCGGACGGTAGGAGCTTGGCCGACGTCTGGCCTCGTTTAAACTGAGGGCAGACGGGAGGAGCTCGGCTAGTGTTGCATTTAATTCCGGCCCGCTCATGAACCGACGTGTGGCCAGAGTAGGATTCTCGGTTTGCATGCGGGTTTAACGGAGGGATTTAATGGAGGCGTCGGGCGTGCAGCGGGCGGCACAGTACTATTCGATTTGACAGCATTAATGAGCCGTGAAATCACAAAGGCCCTCGCCTCTCGTGAAACCGACCGAGCTAGACTGCCCCGCCCTCTACCTTTTAAAAAATGTATATACTCCACTTTTGTACAGTAGTAGTATCAATGGATTGCGCCATGGAGCAAAACTTGAAATTAAAAAAAAGGTGGTACATATAGAGAGCGCTCGTGAACTATGTGTCATTACATGGCAATAAATAAAGTACTACATGATACTAAGGCTGGTCATAATGGGAGTATCATAGGTAGTATCATGCATGCCAACTAAGCAATTTTGATGAGGTGTCATTGAATTAAATGAGGAAAGAGGAGCTTGAGTATCATATACTACTTTGTGTCATGCATGGCAATAAATGTAGTCCTATATGATACCAACATATGATACCATGCATTACGGATGTAGTATCATACACTAGTATCATATGCATGATACTAGTATATGATACTCTCCATTATAACCAGCCTAATATATGATACATGGCACAGGAGTACTAAGTATTATTAATACAGTTTTGCTAGAACTCATCTAGATGCGATATAATTTGGTCTCATTCATCTTTTATAGCCATTGGATGTGATGCTATAAGATGCGTCTGTGCTGACTTGGGTTGTATTTGTTCTTGTGCAACGAACTGACCACTGCATGTCATGTTTGATAGTCTCAAGTCATTAAAAGCATACAAGCCCCACATCTCTTCTTGGTTGATTCCTCTATTTATGTCAGAAAATAAGAAACAACGTGAGAGTTAATGCACCACGCCTATGTGTTTACTAGTATTTGGTTTTTGTAAGATGACTTAATACTCACCTAGACGGAGGGAGTATTCGATTTGACAGCGGGCGGTGCAGTTCCCGATGTGGCTTTAATGCAGACGAGGGAGGGACTAGCGGTTCCCGATATGTTGAACGGCCAATGCATCCTCCTTCAATTAATGCATGAGGGAAGTAATGGGAGGAGGTCCGGAAAAGAGGCTGCACGATGTGAATGCAACACAGTTTGCCCTCATTGCCCTCATATAAAGGCGCCCCTCCATTCCAATGCATCTACCACGTCGTACGCACCTAAGCATTTGCCTATGCACCTACACTAAGCGCAAAAGAGCTCGCTCTAGACCCATGGCGGCGATGCGCGTGAGCGGCCAGCGGCTGCACCAGATGGTCCATGACGCCGGCCTGCGGCATGGCGCCGAGGATCGTCTCCAGACGGTGTTGGAGACCGGCTGGTGGATGGCCGCCGTCGACGCCAACTACGACTCTCAGTTGGACCAGATGATCGTTGCCACCAGCAACAAGTTCACCGTCCTCAAGAAGCTCGCGGACGACATCGCCGTACTCCTCCAGCCCGCGCGCCCGGGCTCCTCATTGCCTGCCACCCTAATCGGCCTCCATGGCCGGAACCTCTTTCAAGCACTGGTGGCCCTGCGACTGCCCGCCGACGCCACGAAGAATGTCCACCTGGAGGTCGCGCTCGCCGCGAGGCGCCTCGCCCTGCAAGAATTCGTCGACCTACACATCCACGCGTACGAGCAAATCATGTACATAGGTATCTACAAGGCCAGTGAGGACGCTACGACGTTGGCCTTCCTCAACCGGCTGGAAGCCTTGGATGCCTTTGTTGAGAAGCACCTCGACCTCGCCACAAAAGCCGCCGCTCCTTAGCCGCCGGTCGGTGGCCCGGCGCACTAAGTTGAGGAGGAGGAGGTCGTACGTTCGTGGATCCATCTTTCTTCTTGCCTTCTGTAACCACCACTACGATCGCATCATCGTGGCCTTAATTCTTATTGTGTTGTTGCATTCTCGTTCCAGTCAATACCGACATGTGCGATCCCTTTGCTTAATTATATGCATCACTGTAACTAGTACTCCATCCGTCAATTTATAAGTTGTGCTTACCTTTTCCATCAACTTCGTGCAACGCGCGGGCATCTTGCTAGAAACACTAGAATATGTCTATATAATCCGTATGTGATAGTCCATTTGAAATCTCAAAAAAGACAAATATTTAGGTACGGAGGGAGTAATATATTAGGAGTATATCAAAACAATAGTGATTTCTTCAAGTTTGTGAACAAATACTACTATTCTACTACTTTGGATCCGTCGCAACGCACGGGCACATTGCTAGTAAAAGGAAAAGGCCTGCCGCGTTCGCGTCGCACCCCCACACGCCCGGGAATCGGGAGTACAACACGGCCCGTCCGGCACGACACATAGCTTAGGGAAGGCGTGTTGCCTGCCTAGCATTTTCACTTTCATGTGGGACCGCCGTTGAGCAAACCGACACCCCGCCCGCCGCCGGGTTGGAAAACAGAAACAAGGGGAAGATCTAGCTGTAGCACGGAAGCCAAGAAATTTTGTGTCAGACGGGGCTCGTTGATAGAGTAGGAGCATTCCGTACTAGTACTACTCCTACTAGTACTACTAAGTT
Source organism: Triticum aestivum (assembly GCF_018294505.1). Classification (NCBI taxonomy): domain Eukaryota; kingdom Viridiplantae; phylum Streptophyta; class Magnoliopsida; order Poales; family Poaceae; genus Triticum; species Triticum aestivum. The sequence goes on from NC_057798.1 coordinate 491,368,592, forward strand.
TGTACTCCTAATACTATATTACTAGTACTACCACTATACAACTAGTAGATACGTGCACGACACAACATCGTATGAACAAAAAATGGGAAGATCTTGTTTTGGGTGATTTATCTTTTTTTCAATCAACGTAGTATGAATAATATGATGTGGGGGCACCCATGAAGCTTATGTGGCTTGGTTGCATGGCTACGGAAGGTTAGAGAAAAATAAATAGATAATGTGTTTAGAGTGCACTCCACTAAATAGATATACTTTGGATCCATTGCAACGGACCGGCACATCTATATCTATACCCCCTATATAGTGTGTGAAAAACTTTGAAAGTTGGTCGTTGGATGAAGCCAATCCGACGGTACAAAGATGGCAAATCCGAGCACTACTGGCCGTTGGATATCATCCACCAGATTCTGCCACATGTATAATCTAGAAGACTCCATGGTTGAACTTAATTCATGACTAACTTTGCCACAACTAAGCTTAGGCAAAGTTATTAGTTCTTCAAAATGAGAGCCACAAGTTGGCAAGCCTAAGGGAATCTTGCCACATTTTTGTGTGTATGTCATGTGGGGCCTTAGTGTGGCTTGCCTAAGGTGTGGCTTGAACCAAACACTCACCTAAGTTAATCAAACTTGCCTAACCTTACATTCCACCAGATTTTGCCACATGTTAGAATCCAGAAAACTCCACATGTAGAAGCATAATGCACAAACCACCAGAATCTCATGCGTGCAATGCACGTGTACCTTACTAGTACTAGTTGGTAGTAGTAAGAAACAAATTCCAGTTTTGGCACGAGCTCGTACTGCGGGAGCACCACAAGGCCTGCCGCAGGAGTTACATTTCCCTCTCGGGGCCCACGGGACCGAACTTCAGTGGCTTAGTGCCCGGCCTATGAGTCAATGACATGCGGACCTTAAATGCGGCTGGCCCACATGTCATTCTCATGGTGGTGGCGTGGTTCGCGACTCACTCGTTCGAGATGAACCGGCCGGTGGTGGCGTGGCCGTGGCGAGGGTACCACAGCTGGGCGTCGGGGCGTTACGAGGCGTAGATGGCCACACCGGCGGGTACTACCTGTAGTACATAAGTACTCCAGCTGAGGATTGATGCCCGGGACGAAATGTGTCACAGCCGCTGGATGAAAATTCGATGGTGCGGGAGTACGGATCGGAGCACAGCAGCGGAGCAGGCAAACCGCGTCCAATCGGGTGTGTCTGTGGTAGAAAGTTGATGGTCGCCGCAGTTCAGCTGGCCCGCATGTCATGCACACAAAGGCAGAGGAGCGGTGGGGCCGAGAGGGATGAGGGGCACGAACAATCCTACCATTCTGTCACTGACATGTGGGACCCATAAGCGTGGGTCCCACCTGTCAGCGAAGGAAAGGCAGGGCAAGGCAGTGATAGCCACGTCAGAGGATCCATGTCCACGTCGGGGGACGTCGTGCCGTGGGTTGGAGCGGCGTCGTGGGAATCGCGTGTGGGTGTGGCAGTGGTAGAAACAAGAAACGTGATGGTCGCCGTGGTTCAACTTCCATGGACAAGCTGTCGTGTCTGCTGACACATGTATATCAAAACTAGAGTGTTTATATTTCAAGCACGTGAACAAGTATTATTCTACTAGTTTGGATCCATTGCAACGCACGGGCCAGCACATTGGTAGTAGTAGTGTCCATCTCTATCTCTAGAGGCCTTCCCTCGTTCATCCTTTTCTCTCACAAGATAAACTACTCATACAAATGCATCTTGATGTTCCGTGGAACGCACGAGGATGTTTCCTTGGGGGTCTCTCCAGCGCGGCGTGGCCGTAGTTGCAAGTTGACGCCCCTTGAGATGCCGACGTTGAGGGGCACTCGGATTTCCTCCGATGAGCAGGTAAGATGAGTTTGATCACGTAGTAAATGCATTCTAAAGACTACTTCCGTGTCCATTTCCTAATTCTCCCCCTGCCCACTGTTTCACAGGCTAGGCTCGGTGCGAGTGGAGATTGGCTTGCATATGTACGGTAGGGTACCAACATCAATTTGCACAACATTTACAACGGTGACACCGTTCCCGTAGAACCTTTGTCCAACATTGGGATCAGCCATGCAACGGGCCACCGCATGAATTGGTACGATGGAACCACGGTGAGATTGAATAAAAGATAGCACGAACCTTGCACATGGCGGTCAAAGGCGGACCATGCTGTATGCGGCCGATTTGTTGCCGTACGAGTAGGAAGACGCTGTGCTCCTTTCTAACCGCATCTTCGCGGTGACAAACCAGGGGACTTATTTTGTATGGGACACATCCTACGATATACTCCCTCTCTCCCAGTTTATTTGTTTTGAATCTTTTCGTTTTATAAGTTTCAAATTCAAATTTAGAGCTCCCCATCACATGTTGAGATTACAATGTCCATTAAATCGTTGCGTGCATGTATAGTAAAGAAACAAATCTCGAGTTTGGCACGAGTTCGTGCTGCGGGAGCACCACAAGCCCTGGCGCAGGAGTTACATTTCCCTCTCAGGGCCGTCGGGACTGAGCTTCAGCGCCTTACTACACCTACCTTTGAGTCAATAACATGTGGACCCGATAGGTGACTGGTCCACATGTAATGCTCCCGAAGGCAGAGGGGCAGTGGGGCCAAGAGGGGTGAGCCGCAGGTCGGGGGACGTGTGGTTTCATGGGTTCGAGCGGCGTCGTGGGAATCGCGGGTGGCTGTGGTAGAAACTTGATGCTCGCCGCATTTTAGGTGGCCCACATGTCATGCACACAAAGGCAGAGGGGCGGTGCGGCCGAGAGGGGTGAGGCGCACGTCGGGGGCGTGGTGCCGTGGGTTGGAGAGGCGTCGTGGGAATCGCGAGATGAAACGTGATGGTCGCCGTAGTTGAACTTCCATGGACAAGCTGTCATGTCTACGGACACATGCACTGCATACCGATCACTGGAAGGAGTAGCAGAGAAAGCTATATATGCGGATAAATAGTTCCTTATAGTCAAGCGGACCCACGCTACTACTCTGTTCCAAAGACATGCACACCATCGAAATAGTCCATCTATATCAATATACACCGAGAGGGAATAATTTTTTTACAAGAGAGGAAATAGTTCATCCATCCATAATGCCCTCCTGCTGGTGCAGCGTTTTCTTCTTCTTCTTCTTCTTCTTCTTCTTCTTGTTCTCATTCTCTGTGGGAGACGGCTTCGCAACAAGCTCTTTGGACCTTGCAGCTATCTCGAAACTCACACGGGCATCGAGGGCAGCATATTTTATCCGCTCGTACGTCAAGGGATAATTCTCCCATCCAGACGACCTTAATGCCACCGTCTCGTCACCCTTCTGAAGATTTGTACCGAGCACAAAATTTGCTACGTCGAATAGGGATGGTGTCTGTTTAGCACAATCTTCTACAGGAATTTTGATTCTGGTTTGTAGGTCAGCGATGCTTTTCAAATCAAGGTTGTACGGCTCCAGCTTCTGTTTGTCCCCTTCGATGGCTGCCCCACAGAAGTATACGTCCTCCCGAGACAAGAAATCGTGAAGCTCACCTGGTATGGAGGGCGAGTGTATGATGTGGTACACCAAAACATCATCTTCGAGGCACAGCTGAAGGACGGCGGCGCGCTGGATCTTCCCAGGGGCACGCTCCGTGTACTCTGCGTCGAGACCGATGACCCTCGTCTCTACCTTTTCGAGGGAGTTGGATACATTGTTGATCCACTGCCGAACAACCCTTGGGTTGACGGTGACGGTGGCAACTATGCGCATCGAGCCTTCGACGAGGACATGTTGGACGCTAAAAACCTGCATCTCGATCTCTTTCGCCATTTGGAACCGCTGGAACGGAGGGCTATGGTTTGGAGAATTAGGATTAGATGGCTAGTCTAACTGAAGTAGTAGATGATTATTTAAAGAGGTTAAAACAATGTGAACGCAGTGGGGTTTGGATGCAAATGAAGACGAAGGGGAGGTGAAGAAGCCGAGGCGAATCGGTTCCCGATGGAGAAGTAAATGGGAGAAGTGGCGTGCAGGCAGTTGATTAGACGGCTAGGTAGACTAAACGAAAAGGCTATGCGGGTAGACTGAGGAGTCGTACTTGTTCGTGTACGTGCCCATCCTTCCTGATAGGTGGGACCTATGCAAACAGATAAAAAAATGTGTCGTAGCTTTTTTTTAGCGCGTGAGTGGGAGACACAACATTCTCTGGTTAAGGAATACTCCCTCCGTTTAGGTGAGTATAAGTCACCTTATGAAAATCAGGTTTTCCCAAAACCTTTAGGCGTGGAGCATTAACTTCCTGCTCGATCCCCTCCCAGCCTCGTTAGCCAGCGTTCTCTTCCTCTGCTGCCGCGTTCTACCTTTCCATTTTTCCTCTTCTCAAGTGTGGAACGATCTGCATGCCGTCCTTGATGCACCAGAACGACCACTGCATGCATCGCGGCAGGGCGTTGATTGGGCATGCACGAGAATTTGGTTCTGCTCGCAATATGGATGATACCTGAACGATGAAGTGAACAGGCATGCTAGCACGGGAGACCTATTTCCGCTATACAATACTGGAGTACTCATGTTCCTACTAGTAGTAGTAGTAGTAGTACAACTGTGGTACACTTGATGGTCAAAATACTATTCATCCGGTCCTCACAGTGAAGTGACAACACCCTACGCCTGACACTAGTCCAGGCGAGGCGGCGTGTTCGGGTTACCAAAGTCAGCCTCACCCTGTGCACTGTGCAGTCTGTCACCGCCGCTGTACAGCACATTGGCGCCTCGCCTCGTCTCCCTCTCCACTCCCATAGCACCACTCCATCTCCATCTCCTTCTCCGTCTCCGTCTCCGTCTCCATCTCACTGTGCCCCCGTGTACCGTCGCCTCACTCGCCTCCCCCAGTACCACTATTCCCTCGCTAGCCGCTCCAGCACCGACATCCTTCTCCCCCGTAAATCAAGCCCCCTTCCAAACTCCACCATGGCCGAACGCGAACCGCGCAGCATCCATATGAGCCGCGATTGGAGCAATCTCCCAGTGACATCCTCGACCTCTGTTGTTCGTGTATGGATATGTTGACTGCCCTGCGGCTGGCTGCATGCTCGAGGGACATGCACACGGCCATCATCGAAGCGAGGCCTAAGCTTTTCAAGACACCCTGCTTGCTGCTATCTGGTCTTGCGAGATTGGCTCACCATGATACGGAGGCGTGCATGATTCCCCTCGACTTCAATCTGATCTCCATTAGCCGAAACTTCTTTGCAGGTATGTAGTGTGTCGCCGTACATCATTTCCCTCGACATCGATCCGATCACCATCGCCGGAAACTTCTTGGTAGGTATGTACTGGGTCTGCATGAACTCCCACTGGATGGCTGCCTTCAGAGAAGACGGTAAAAAGTTGGTGCTCGTGAACTTCCAGACCTCCCATGAGATTATCCTTCCTCCGTTGGATTATATAGAGTATTACCATCGCGGTCCAAGTCATCTAGATTACTACGTCAGTTGGACGGACCTTGTTTTGCAGAAGATTGTAATCTGCCAAGTACCCACACGACATGCGAATTACGCAGACTTCAAGCTAATTGCCTTGTTCGACCGCGGACTCGCCTATCTTTACGCCGGTGCCTTTTTTAGCTGGAGACAACTCGGCTCGCAGTGGATCATCGTCAAAGCTGATACACACTTCTGTGATGCTATTGAACACAATGGCATCATCTACGCGATCGACAAAGCAGATGGCACCACGTATTGCTGGGACGGCGCGTGTAAGTTGTTTCCGTCTCATGTTAATGATGACGCCATGACACTGTTTGAACTTTTTGTGATGATTGGCATATCCCTGTTTGAGCAGAATTTGAGTAGAACTATGGCAATATATTAGAGACGCCGTAAATCAGCTATATTTGGAATGAGTTAATTCATGCGATTGTGACCATGTCATTACAGCCAATTTGTACCCTGAATAATCAAACGGTTAGGAATATATGGATATTATCCTTATTTTACAGTAATCTATATACTACTACTAAATATGAGTGTGTATCAATGGCCATGTTAGTTTCCTCATTTTCATGATGTAGAAACATGCACCACACTGTTGGTTTCATCTAACCATACATTAGGGAAGTAAATGTGCATATGGAGAACTCTATATTTGGAAGTAGTGAAATCCTGCAATGCTTACCATGTGTACATACCTATATTCGCCCTTCAGCAATCAATGGCTAGAATAATATCCTCACAAAAATTTTGCCCACAGAACACGAGTATATAACAATGCATGTTCTGTTAGTTACCTTGAAGAATTTGTTTGTGAGGACAGAACATGATTACATAACATGCATGACATGGTAGTTTCCTGTGAAGAATCGATTGCGAGATAACATGAGTATAACCATGCATGGCACTTCTATATTTTCGAACCCAGTATACATTTCCCTGTATTTTCCTCCCAGTTCCAACAGGGACATATCAATGTTGTTTCTTGCATTATCCTACTCATACTCTGAACAATGCTGATCTTACATTAACAACGCCTGTCCTTTTTGATATGATGCAGTGTCCCTACAGTTACTGCCCTTTGTAATTACACCACCTTTGCCAAAAACAGGGAAGCACAACTGGTTCCTCGCTCGATCAGACGACGGTAAAAGACTGATGATCATTCGGACACATGAGCCGAAAAAGTTATATTACAAAAACCCCACTGTATAAAAGCACTGTGTAATACGTGAGTATCCAGACAATGGCTGTTACGTCTATGAGCAGGATACCAGCTTGTTGGGGCCTTTAGGATTTTTTAGTTGGAGGCGGGTAAACAGCCTTGGTTCACACTCTCTGTTTCTCGGACTCAATTATCCGATTAACCAGGAGATCACCATTGGCAAGGACCTTGATGGCAGAGAGGCTCTGTTTGCTATGGAAAACTGTGTCTACACGGCGAGCCCTAGGAGTTCGGGAGCAAACTCCCCTGATTGTCAATGATACAGCCTGCAACCAAAAGAAGGTGAGAATGACAAAGGCATCCGGATTAACTTTGATCCTTGGATGTCTCAATTACGACAGGCAGTGATGTGGTTCAAGCCTTCAGGTTGATAGGTAACTGGGCTGTTGCATCGAAAGGGTGGAGTACTGGTGTCTCCGGATCACTGGTCGCTGAAGCGGGGCTGCAAATTATGATGGTGTTGGATCATCTCTTCGAATGACTTTGTTGTCTTTGCTGCTGATTCTGGATGGGTAGTTCTTTCTTTTGTTATGCATCCTTGTCATTTGGTCATCCTCGTCTATGTCACTCTTTCTATGTAATAGTTGCTTCTGTTTAGAATGTCATTCTCGTCTGGATCACGAGAGTCTGAGCGCTGCAGATGGGTACGTTTTGGTGGTGTAGCAAGACTTCTTATGAACTATCATGTCTTGCTGTTTATGTCAGTAGTAGTCACTAGTCAGTGTTTGAATGTTGTATATATCGTTGTTTCGAACTGTTTATTGTCTCGAACTACTGGTGGGCTAAATGAGGGCATCACCATTCTCCAGTGTTCAGAGTATATCTCCTTTTTTCAAGTTATATAATTTGAGCTCACTGCCTTTTCGATGATGTACACTTGTTTGGGCCAGTGAGGTGTCGTTGAATATGGGCCGAGTAGTAACGCAATGCCAAACAGGTCAATTATGACTCTCGGGCCGGGCTCTCAAAAGATCCTGAAAAAAAGGCCGGGCTCTCCAAAAAAGAAAGAATAAGGACTCTTAGGCCGACATGTGGGCGCCATCGGTGTTTTCGTGCGCTTGCGCGCCGAGAGCATATTGGCGCGTGCTCGAAATTCATGCTACCTTTTCATCCCCTGTCTCCCGCCCCTCCCCCACCTCTGGAATCTCGATTCCTACTCCAGTTCCCCCAAATCCCCCTCCTGTACTCCATGTACTCAAGCGCACTATCATGTCGCCGGTCAACGCGGATCTCCGAGCCGGAGATCCTGAGGTCCGTCCTGCCTTCGGTCGCTGCGTGCTGTCGCTCAACAGTGGCATGGCGGCGCTTGACGACCAGTTTGCCGGCAAAGTGCTGATGGTAACCATCAACGGCGACCGGCCTCCCGTCTCGCCAGACGACCTTGTCAAAGCTCATGGCATTGCGCACGGCATCCAAATAAGTGACTTGCTCGTCGAAGTCTGTCCGCCACCGGCTGATTTCTTCGTCAGGTTCCGGACAACTTTCGACTGCAGTCGTGTGTTCGAATCTTCCCGGCATTTGTTCTGCGATGGCGCGCTGGTGAGCTTTGATCGGTGGCACCCAGGATGGGGCTCGGTGCCCTCTGAGTTTGAGTTTTTAACAAAACTTACCTTCCACGGCATGTCTCGACGTGCTTGGAACAGCGAGTCCATGAACGAGCTTATCAAAGACCTTGGAGGCGAGCTCGTAAGTATGTTTGTTCCTCCAGACAGGTGGGCTCTGACTGTTATGGCATGGATGAAGAAGCCGTCCACCATATTGAAGGTGATTGGTATTGAGATACCGGTGCAGGAACCGGGGTTGTACTATTCGTCGCCACCAAGGCCGCTGCAGACCACGTTAGGGATGTACCTGTATCGAGTGTCCGTGCATGTCGAAGAAGTGGTCAATCCATCAATCGAAGTACTGACGCCGTCGCTGGTGCCAGGGTCCGTCGTCGACGTCCATTACAGGAATCAATGTCAGACTTTCCCCATGTTGCTCGGAACGATGGATGGCACAGGACCTACTCCATCGCGCGGCGGAGGCCACTGCTTCTTTGGGAGAAGAGGCAGGGCTGGCTGCCTGGATGTGCTCTAATATGAGGTAACAACTGAATCTTGTCAGATAGTACTAGTTAAATCCGAGCTATGGGTCTGAAGCAGTGATATGCCAGTACATTTGATTGTGACCTGTTCTAATTTTGTACCTGGACTTTTTTTAGAAAGGGTTGTACGTCAACTTAATGTGCTAGCAGAACTTATTGTGTCGTATGTCTGTTTTCTTTGCACAACATTCAAGATATTTCCCCGTCATTTATAAAGACGATGAACCATTATGTACGACTTCGTTGGTTTCAACATAACCCTTCCCGTAGCGATCCACTGCTTCCATTCTAATTGTGCCGCCTGCGTGAAATTTTTGTATGCAAGTTCAGTGTGCTATGATGTTCTATATGATTGTGTCAACTATATAAGTTTTTACTGAGCATCAGCAATGCATATGGCTAAAAGATGTATTTATGAGCATCGACCGATGGGTCTCTCTCTCTATCTCTCTCTCTCTCCCTCTCTCTCTCTCTCTCTCTCTCACACACACACACACACGTGCACACGCACAAGTGGGACCCGTTGAATTATTTATTTGCTCGCGACAGCTTTTAATTAGGTTCCACTGTAATCTAACTTTTTTCTTAAGTTATTAATTGAGCCCAGTGACTTCAAAAAGTTGTACAGAAGCCTTGTTTGGGCCTTTCCAGCGTCGCTGAATGTGGGCTGAGTAACCATGTTAGGTTGTACTGTACTACACAGGCCTTTTTTTCAACATCAGCAATGCAACTGGGCCGACAGTTGTACACAAATATCCGGGTCAACTTCTTATCCGCCCCGCTGGGCTGCAAAGTTTCCTAGGAGGTATGCATTAGGCTTAACAAGAAAATGGACTTTAAGAAATAATAAATGAGATGTAATTATATTAACTAGGCAATTACTATGCACCAAACACGTAATTAGTTTGAAAAATATATTATTTTTGGAATTTGGAAATTTTAATTTCATTACTTGTTGCGCGCGCAATATTTTGTTGGATTTTAACGTGATACAACTTTATTTTGAAATTATATTTAACCTGACTAGAAATTTCAGATAAAAATATTTCGGATCCCATCAAAATGTGGGAATTTTGTTTTGAATTCTGTTTTGAGCGGTTGTTTGAAATTATTAATCGTTGTCCTAGCTAGAAGTTGGGTTGTACTTTTAACAAACTGTAAATGGGCTGTAGTAAATTCCATTATAATTGAAAAATGGGTTGTACATTCTTACAAATCGCAAATGGGCTATATGTGCTCTGCGAAATCTGAGCTGTGGGCCTACTAAGTTGACGTGTACCAAGGGCTTTGTCAACTTAGTCAATATAAACGATTCTAGTTGCAGTGATCGACGATGTCCATCCAACGGCCGTAGTACTTCTTCAACCTCTGGTCTTCTTGCTCCGGCTGCCCAAAGCAGCGTCGGTCGTGTCGCGTGCTCCTGCCTCCCGTGGCTGGCTGTGATGCCGCAGAGGCCTCACCGCCCCGTACTACTCCCACCGCTGGCCAGGCCATCCCTCTACTCACCCACACCCCCTGTTATTTTGCGGCGACGGCAGCCTCACACCGCAGCCGAACCAGGTGAACCCTCATACTCCTCTCCGCGCGGGCTACCATTGTCGCGTCTTCCCCGGCTCTGCGTCGTCCCTTCCTAGGCCTCGCCGTCGTCCAGACCACCGCCCTGGTGCTCTCGGCGCGGCGTGGTCAACGTGGTCAACGACCGACTTCCATCGGAAGAGTACTGTACATGGAGAGGCTGACAGCTGGGTCCAGGCGGCCGCAAGGAAGTGCCTCCTTATTACGCGCAAAATAATTATTCCTCCACCTGACAGTAGGGACCCACTGGACGGGCCACCTTATTTCGCGAAAAAACATTTCCCCCCTGACTGCTGGGTCCCACCGGACGGGCCAGCATATTTCGCGAAAAAAACGTTCCCCGTGCTGTCAGCTCGGACCCACCGGAAGTGCCTCCTTATTACGCACAAAAAAATGAATACTCCCCCTGCTAGCTGGGACCCACCACGATGGGAGGCTGAATTGTGGTCCTACTAAGTTGACTGGGACGGGGGCCTTTGTCAACTTTAGTCCGTATGAACGATTCTAGCTCAAGTGACTGTACGATGTCCATCCAACGGCCGTAGTGCTTCTTCTACCTCTGGTCTTCTTGCTCCAGCCTCCCAAAGCAGCGCAGGTCGTGCCGCATGCTCCTGCCTCCCGTGGCTGGCTGTGCTGCCGCGAAGGCCTCACCGTCCCCTACTATTCCTACCGCTGGTCAGGCCATGCGGCGACGGCAGCCTCACACCGTAGCCGAACCAATGAACCCTCGTACACCTCTCCGTGTGGGCTTCCACTGTCGCGTATTCCCCGTCTCCCCGTCGTCCCCTTCCTAGGCCTTGCCGTCATCCACCGCCCTGGTGCTCTCGGTGCGGTGTGGTCAACGTGGTCAAGGAACGACTTCCATCGGACGTGGACTATACGTGGAGAGGCTGACAGCTGGGTCCACGGCCGCAGCAAGGAAGTGCCTCCTTATTACGCGGAAAATAATGATTCCTCCACTTGACAGCTGGGACCCACCGGACGGGCCACAGTATTTCACAAAAAAAACGTTTCCCCCTGACTGCTGGGACCCACCAGCTACATCTTCGCACGCAAGGAAGTGCGTTCGGGCAAAAAAACAAAATGATTCGCCCCCCTGACCGCTGGGACCCACCAGCGACACCTTCGCACGCAAGGAAGTGCGTCTGGGCAAAAAAAACGATTCACCCCCCTGACTGCTGGGACCCACTAGCTACATCTTCGCATGCAAGGAAGTGCGTTCGGGCAAAAAAAAGCGATTCGCCCCCCTGGCTGCTGGGACCCACCAGCTACATCTTCGCACGCAAGGAAGTGCCTGAAAGTCGGGACCCACCTGGTCGAAGCGTACGTACCGTTGTCATTATGGTCGCGAATGTATACGTACATATATACTGGTGGATGTAGAGGTGCGCACGTGTCGTAGTAGAGGCGCGCACTAGCAAGTAGACGTACGTACAACGGCGAGGGTGCAAGAAAGAAAATACGGCCACGTACGTACATACGGGCAGGGTCTCGAACGCCTACTCACGCATACGTACATGGCTGGGTCGGAACGGAGAAACAACGTCATCGTCATGTTCATGGGGAGCCAACCGGCTGGGTCGGAACGGAATGCGTGGTCGTGTTCATCGGGAGGGCTTGGACGGAATAGGCGATGGAAACGAGGCCTGGCGTACCGCACAACAGAGGAAACGGCCCTGTGTTCGACCGGCCACGTTCGAAACGGGATCCTGTTGATCGGGAGGGGCCTGGCATACCGCACAACAGAGGAAACGGACCTCCTACGGTCTCAACAGGGGTCCTGTTGATCGGGAGGGGTGTGGCGTACCGCAAAACGGAGGAAATGGACCTCCTACGGTCGAAACAGGGGTCCTGTTGATCGGGAGGGGTGTGGCGTACCGCAAAACGGACGAAACGGGCCTCCTATGGTCGAAACGGGG